>NC_058133.1:115605650-115671348 GCF_016433145.1 Gracilinanus agilis
AGTTCCAGGCGAACTGGAGAGACCTCCGGGAACTGATGCAGAGCGAAAGGAGCAGAGCCAAAAGAACACTATACACAGAGACTGATATACTGTGGTAAAATTGAATGTAATGGGCTTCTGTACCAGCAGCAATGCAATGACCCAGGACAATTCTGAGGGATTTATGGTAAAGATGCTACCTACATTCAGAGGAAGAACTGCAGGAGAGGAAACATATAAGAAAAGCAACTGCTTGAACGCATGGGTCGGGGCGGACATGATTGGGGATGTGGACTAGAAACTACCACACCAATGCAACCACCAACAATTGGGAAATTGGTCTTGATCAAGGACACATGACAAAACCAGTGGAAATGTGCATCGGCCATGGGTGGGGGGAGTGTGGGGGGTGAAGGGGAAAGTAGGAGCATGAAACATGTAACCAGGTTAAAAATGATTATTAATAAATGTTAAAAAAAAAGCACTGACTAGAGTAAAAATCTATAGTTTCATGTACAATAAAAAAAAAAAGTTGCTTTAAATATTTCTGTACAAACAGATCCTTTCCCTCCTTTTATTCTCTCTTTGAATACAGACCAAGTAGTGGTAATCAGAGGATATGCATTGTTTTCTAGCTCTTTGGGCATAGTTCCAAATTGCCCTCCATAATGGTTGTATCAGTTTACAACTCCACCAACAATGAATTAATGTCCCAATTTTGCCACAACCCCTCCAATATTTATCACTTTTCTTTACTGTCATATTGGCCAATCTGATAGACATGGAATGGTATCTCCATATCTATATATTTGAGAAATAAGTCCTTTATCAGAGAAATTTGTTATAAATTTTTTCAACAGTTTGTTGTTTCCCTTATAATCTTGGTAACAATTGGTTTTGTTTGTAAAAAACCTTTTTAATTTCATATAGTCAAAATTATTCATTTTACAACTTGTAATGTTCTATATCTCTCGTTTGGTCATAAATTCTTCCCTTCATCATAGATCTGACAGATTCTGTCTTCCCCTAGTTTACTTATAGTATCACCCTTCATGTCTAAATCATATACTAATATCTTGGTAAAAGGGTGTGAGATATTGATCTATAACTAGTTTCTGCAATACTATTTTTCATTTCTCTCCAGCAGTTTTTGTCAAATAGTGAGTTCTTATCCCAGAAGCTAGGATCTTTGAGTTTATCAAACACTACATTGCTAAGATCATTTAACCCTAATCTGTTCCATTGATCCACCATTTTATTTCCTAGCCAGTACCAGATTGTTTTGATGATTACTGCTTTATAGTAGAGTTTGAGATCTGGTGCTGTTAGGCCGCCATGCTTAACATTTTTTTTTCATTAATTCCCTTAATATTCTCTATCTTTTGTTCTTCCAGTTGAATTTTTAAATTATTTTTTCTAATTTATAAAATAATTTTTGGTTTGTTTGATAAATATCGCACTTAAGTAAATAAATTAATTTAGGTAGAATTATCATTTTTATTACATTAGCTCAGCCAGCCCATGAGCAATTAAGGTTTTCCCTTTGTTTAGATCTAACTTTATTTGTGTGAAAAGTGTTTTGTAATTGTGTTCAGATAATTCTTGTGTTTGTCTTGGCAAATAGATTCCCAAATATTTTATATTGTCTCAAGTTGTTTTAAATAAAATTTCTTTTCATTTCTTGTTGCTGAATTTGTTGTAATATATAGAAATGCTGATGTTTTATGTGGGTTTATTTTGTATCTTGCAACTTTGCTAGTTATTAATTATTTCAACTAGTGTATTAGTTGATTCATTAGGATTCTCAAAGTATACCATCATATTATCTGCAAAGAGTGATGATAGCTTAGTTTTCTCATTGTCTGCTTTAATTCCTTCGCTTTCTTTTTCTTCACTTATTGCTGAAGCTAGCATTTCTAGTACAATATTAAATAATAGTGATAATGATGGATATCCTTACTTCACCCCTAATCTTATTGGAAAGGCTTATAACTTGTTCCCATTGCAGATGATACTTGCTGATAGTTTAGGTAGATACTAGTTATTATTGTAAAGAAAGGCTCATTTATTCTTATGCTTTCTAGTGTTTTAATAGGAATGGGTATTGTATTTTGTTGAAGGCTTTTTCTACATCTATTAAAATAATTATGTGATTTCTGTTAGTTTAGTTATTGATATGGTCAACTACACTGATAGTTTTCCTGATATTAAACCAGCCTTGCATTCCTGGTATAAATCCCACCTAGTCATAGTAAATAATCTTTGTGATATATTGCTGTAGCCTCTTTGCTAGTATTTTAGTTATGATTTTTGCATAGATATTAAGGAAATTGGTTTATAATCTTCTTTCTCTGTTTTTGGTCTTGCTGGTTAAGGTATCAATACTATATTTGTATCATAAAAAGAATTTGGTAGGGCTCCTTCTTTGCTTATTTTGCCAAATAGTTTATGTAGTATTGGGATTAACTATTCTTTAAATGTTTGATAGAATTCACTGGTGAATCCATCTGGCTCTGGAGATTTTTTCCTTAGGGAGTTCATTGATAGCTTGTTTAACTTCAGTTTTTGAGATGGCATTATTTAAGTATTGTATTTCCTCTTTTGTTAATCTGGGCAATTTATATTTTTGTAAATATCCATCCATTTCATCTAGATTGTCAGATTTATTGTCATATAATTGTGCAAAATAACTCCTGATGTTTGCTATAATTTCCTCTTCATTGGTGGTGCATTCACCTTTTTCATTTTTGATACTGATTTTCTCACTAATCTACTAATAATTTGATTTTCTTATTTCCTTTATTTAATCAAATTAACCAATGGTCTATCTGTCTTATTTGTTTTTTCATAAAACCAACTCCTAGTCTTATTAATTCAATGGTTCTCTTACCTTCAATTTTATTAATTCTCCTTTGATTTTTAGGATTACCAGTTAAGTCTTTAATTGCAGATTTTTAATTTTTTCTTTTTCTAGTTTTTTTTAGTTGCATGCCCAATTCATTGATCTGATTTTTTTCTATTTTATTGATATAAGCATTCAGAGTTATAAAAATTTCCCCAAGTAATGCTTTGACTATATACCAAAAAATTTTGATATGTTGTCTCTTCATTGTTATTCTCTTTAATGAAATCATTGATTGATTCTATAATTTATTCTTTGACTTGCCCCCTTTTAAAAATTAATTATTTAATTTCCAATTACTTTTTAATTTGTCTTTCCATGAACCCTTATTGATTATAATTTTATTTCATTATGATCTGAAAAGGTTGCATTTGTTATTTCTGCTTTTCTGCAATTAGTTGAAGTTTTTATGCCCCGGCCCATGGTCAGTTTTTGTGTACATACCATATGCTGCTGAAAAGAAAGTGTATACCTTTTTGTTCCCTTCAGTTTTTTCTGGAGATCTAGTAGTTCTAACTTTTCTAAAATTTCATTCACTTCCTTCTTTCTTGTTTATTTTTTGTTTAGATTTGTCTAGTTCTAAGAGGGGGAGCTTTATTCTTATTTAGTCCATTTTTATTCCTCATGGAATTTAAACTCTTTTTATTTTATTTTTAATTTTCTTTTCATAATAATTTCTGCTATTTCATTCCATATTTCCCCCATTGTCTCTTTTTCTACTGTGCCTCACTCTTAGAAAAATAGCTGTTCCTTCAAGTGATCAGTATTGCACTATTTTAAGAGTCTTCTTATGTTTCTAATTATGCAATTGATTATTGACCTTTGACCTCCCCTTGATCTTTTCTTTCATTTGCCTCAAAAGCTATTCCCTGGTTTCATGCTCTTCTACTTTTCTTTATGCCACGTGCCTTAAGGAACTCTGATTCCCCTTACCCTAAGGTGGGATGAGCGGTCTTTCTAGGAACCAAATGCCTGAAGATAATAAACCATTGTAAGGTCTCCATTTCCTTTTCTAGAATATCTCTGTTCTTTCATAGAAGCATTCATCAGTGCTATCTCTGCCATTCTCTTCTTCTGAGAGACCATAGGAGTTATTTTCTTTTCATTGTCAGCCTCTGGCTTGTTTAGAGTGTATCACATAATCCCCCTCTACCTTCTTCCTCTGGGTTCCTTTTTCATCCACCTTTCTGTTTCATAATTTAGTCCCACAAAAAAAACATTGATTCCCTCACAGATGGTATATTGTAACATCCAGTTCATAACATTTCAGGCCTTTTTCTGCTTCCATTTGTCTTGTGCTTTCACTCATCTCTTCATATGTTATTCAGATTTCCTTTCCTTTTTATGTGAAAATCTTTTTCCTCACTTCTTATAGAATTTATTGTATGTCAATGGAATTCAATTTAGCCACCTTGTGTTTTAGAGTTTTTAACCAAAGTTTTGTTTTGTTTCTGGAGTTGATCTATGGATTCTTTCCACTCATACTTTGTTTTCTATTGTTGCAGGTATTCTAGGCAATTTTCTTGTATTATTTCTTGCCTTGTGTACAAGTTTTTTTTACTTGTTATATTCTTTGGGGTGACCTATAATTTTCAGTTTTTATCTACACATATGGTCTTCAAGATTCTCATGGTTTGCTTATAGGGAGACTTTCTTTTAATGTTATTGCTTTTGATTTTCTTCTAAATTGTCTGTTTCCATGCATTTGCATTCCTAATCAGTTATCTTCTATTTTGTTTCTTTATTTAAGACTTGCTATTATAGGTTGAAATTTTTTCTGCTTTGTTTATGATTTCTGTTGTACAGAGCATAAATTCTATTCTCATAGTTCTTTTTTTCTCTTAAACCATTTAGGAACACCATGCAATCATTCTGTTTCCGTCAAAATAAACAGGGTCCTCTGCCTCATTAAATGATTCATTTCCCTTTGCTTTATAATACTTTTTTACTCCATCTGGAGACTATAGCCCTTTTATTATTCATGTCTTCCCTATTATCTATCTACTTATGCTTGAGGTTTTTTTCCTCCTGCATCTTTGGTATTTTCAGAATTTTTCCCCTATTTTCCCTATTGCTCACCTATTGACTCTCTCCCCTTTGATTGCATTTTCCCTAGGGTCCAGACGTCCAAGCTTCTCAGCTTCCTTCCAGGCTGGGCAATTTATGGTTCATCAGCATTGTTCTCTGCCCTAAGGGTCCTTTGGAGGCAAAAAGTTGACCTTTGGATGCTAAGCTATTTCCTTTAGACTTGATGGAGTATCACACAGCCGCCAGTCACTTTTTCCCTTTGTTCCTCAATTCTCTGACCTAGCAGCACAGAGTGAAACCACAGAACTATTGTAGCCTCAATAAATGTCTTCTTGGATTTTGGATCTCCATAGCACTGGAAGAAGGGGTATATACAGGTTTGGAGGGATGGGGACGGGGAAACAGCGTAGAGTTGGTTCTGTTACAAGCATAAGATATATGTCCTGCCCCTGTTTCTCTTCTACTCTTCTACAGAGCTCTGTGGCAGCATAAAATGCAGCCACACAGCTGTTACATCTGAACAAGTTTCTCCTGTTTGGAGTTTGGACCTATAAAGCACTGGTGTGAAAGCAGAGAGCTGGGAGGGAGCAAGTGTTAAGGTATGGAGTTGAGTTATTTTGCAATCCCATGGGTTTGTTTGTATAGCCTAGCTGCAAAGTCCTTAATGAATATTGAGGGAGGGAATGTTGGGTGATGATATTCCTTTAGGAATTAGAAATTATTGGCCTTCTCTGCTTTTAGTTTATCAGGTTTTTGCCATGTTTGGGTTTCCTATATATTTTTCTCAGATGTTGAGCAATATGTGTAGTATAGGTATTAATTATTTTTGAAGTGTTTGATAGAATTCCCAGGTAACTCTATATATGAACTAAAGTTTCTTTTCTCTTTCTAGTTCCTTTGTAGTTAATTCAGTTTCCTTTTCTGAAGTGTTGCATCCACTTTTAAAAATGAAAATAAAGACTGAGTTAAGGTCAATAAAAGTGAAACTAATATAACAAATTTGCTCCAATTGACTGTGAATGGCAGCACAGAGGTTATTTATACTGGAATTCACAAGCAAGGTCAAATTTGAGTCACCCACTTAAAACAGGATCTTCCACCAATCATCATATGATTGTCCCCCCTTCTTTCTGGGCAGCCATCACAGACTTTATTCTAAGCACAAAGAAGGAAGCAGCCCCATCAAAACCACAGGCCCAGGGAGTGACAAATCACCACCTAGCCCCCACCCTTAGGGCCATCGAGAAAGACCCCAGAAATGCAACTGCCCAAAGGGCTCAGTGAGGAAGGGACAGAGTAGAGCTGCCGCCCAGCTTTCTGCCAGCTGAGACTCTGACAACTTGAATTGGTAATACCCATCTCTGGCTGACCCTAGGGTAAAAAAACACATTTATAGTTATTTTAAATTTTCAATAATGCATTTTAATTTATATTTTGAAATTTATGTTATTGATTTTATTTGGATAAAATATCAATTCATATATGTCTGTTTTTTTACAAAAAGTGATGGAAAGGAAGGAAAGAAATAAATAATTTTCTGTTGTTGTTCTTTTGTTTCAGTCATATCTGACTTCATGACCCCATTTGAAGTTTTCTTGGCAAAAATAATAGAGTGATTTGTCATTTCCTTCTCCATTTCATTTTATAGATGAGGAAACTGAGGCAAATAGAATGAAGTGATTTGCCCAAGGCCACCCAGCTAATAAGTGTCTGAGGCCAGATTTAAACTCAAGAAGATGCGTCTTCCTGACTCCAAATCCAGTTCTCTACCCACTGCACCACCTAGCTACCCTAGAAATCGATTATGCGCTCACTCTATTATATACCAGACACTATGCTAACCACTAAGTATAAAAATACAGGGCCCTCAAGGAGCCCATATTCTAAGAGAGGAAGACAACATATAAAACATTCAAAAAATGAAAATTGGGATTGAGGACATGCTTTTGAAGTCCAGAAAGTCAGAAATAACATTGAAAGGAGAATTAAAGCAGGTTGACAATTTTTAAAATATAGTATTAAGTTTGGGGACTACCACCTTAGGACATTATAGAGAAACAAAAAGGAATTTCTTACAACCAACCCAGGCATTCAGAGCACAAACTTCAAAGCCTCTAGAGAAAGAGCTGAAAAACAGAAAAAAAGCAATATAATTTTATACATACATATATCTTTTGTTAAATGATGCCTTCTCAAATAAAGGTAGGCTGGGTATTTTAATGGTACAAACAAACAAATGAATAAATTTTAATTAAAAAAAATAAACCTATAAACCAAAGAGAACAAGTCTAATGCAGTGACCAGAACTAAGCCCATTTCTCACTCCTCCATTTTTAGTTTAAAATTAGGGCTCTCCTTTATTTTTGTTGTTCTACTTGTAACCACTAGGCATTTCTGTGGAAGATTTCCCTTCTAGCAAAGATTAGCCCTGATTCTTCTATACCAACCTGTAGGGGTTGGCATGGGGCAGTCTTCTCTTTAGACACCATCATCTCCTTCTTTTGTCCCTTTTCCCTTCTTTTATATAGAGGAAGAACATTGCTTTGCTTTTCAAGCAACAACTGAAGAAATAAAGTATTTATTAAGCACTTATTAAGCCTAAGAGGTGGTACAGTAGTAAGAGCTTTGACTTGGAGTCAAGAAGACCTGGATTCAAATCCAGCCTAAGATACTTGTGATGTGAACTTCTTCATCCAAAAAATTGCAGATAATAATAGCTCCCAATTTTGCTTTAGGATCAAATGAGACAATATTTAAGTATTTTGGAAATGTTAAAGTTCTGAGTAAATGCTAGAGATTATTATACGTATTAAAAAACTATACTAACTGCTGCAGATACAAATAAAAAAGTAAGATTGTCCCTACTCTCAAGTTGCTCATTCTCTAATAAGGAAAATAATACCTATAAAAGCTCTGGCTGTAAATAATGAGTCACTTGGTACAGGAGCAATAGTGAAACCTCAAATCTAATTGTACTTTGTCTTTTGTAAAGTTGATACAAATTAATTTTTAAAATCCAAGATCCTATTGCTCCTAAGTCCATTATCCCTTTGTTCTAGTTTATCTCTATGCATCCATATAGCCACTGAATTCTTCTAAAACATACTTCCTTGATGTGACTTTACACAGATAATTCAGTATTCATAATCAAAAATAGACATATAAAGAGAAAACATAAGAATTTTAAAAATAATTAAAGAGAAAATATATTTTTATAGCACATCATAGAAAGTGAAGGGGGCGATTTACATACCCTTCCATTTTGCTGCCATTCTTAAAGGATAGTATGCTCTTTGCCAGCTCCTAAGGCTGCATTTGTCTTTCTACCACAGTTTAACTCAAGTCCTCAGGCACATAGTAGAATGCTACCATTGCAGCTGCCAAGTCTACTCTCATCTTTACTGGTTCTCACAGCCCAGTTCTGAAGTTTCCCATTAGAGGCATAAATCTGCCCAGATTCCATCTCTTCCTGAGCTAGAAAAGGAAAGCTATCTCTTTATAACACTGAATTCATTTTGGAGGCAAGTAGGTGGTTCAGTGGTTATAGTGGATAGGGTCTGGAGTCAGGAAAGCCTGAATCTAAAGATAGCCTCAGATACTTACTGTTGTGTGATGCTGGGCAAGTCACTTAATTTCTCTTTACTTTAATCTACTGGAGAAGGAAATGCTAACCTATTCCAGTATCTTTGCCAAGAAAATCTCATGAACAATATAGTCCAAGGAGTCATGAAGAGTTGGACACAACTGAACAGCAGCAGTTTTCTTAGGGGACCACTTCCTACCTATGTATCTTAATCGCTTAGCCTCTACAGACCTCAGTTTCTTCCACTATGCAATGAAGGTATTGGATTATATGATGTGTAAGGTTTGTTGTAGCTCTGTACATATAATCTAATACAGGGGTCAATAAACTAAGGCCTGAGGGCCTCCCTCCTACTTACTTTTGGCCCAAGAACTAAGCATGGTTTTTACATTTTAAAGCAAACTTTCATTTTATTTAAAAATGCAAGAAACATTCTTAGCCCAGTGACCATACAAAAGCACAGGACTATCCAGGTGTGACCGTTAGCTGTAGTTTGCTAACTATCTATATAGAGCCTTGCCTATCATATCCATTTTTACTAGTTTCTCCAATCAGGTAAGTATTTCAGTAGTAATTTAAAAGATTACATCATAGGTTGTCTAAGATTTTTCTTCTTATATACTTTGCTATCAAATTATACTTCAAAATAGTCAATCTCTGAGTTTTTTCTCTTGTTCTTGTAATGAATTATCACCTTTTTGATGTATTAAATATGACTATTCAGATTTGTAACTAGGAAATCTTTTCCACATGGAGTTTTAGTGTATTCTTGTCTACTGGTTAGTGTCTTTCTTCTAACAAAGAAGTAGGCTAAAAGTTTATTAAATGAACAAATGAATGAATTGTTTATCAATTATTATGTACATAGCACTGAGCTAAGCTCTGGGGATACAAATAGAAAAGGAAGAATATAGCACTACCAAAGGGATTCACAACCTAATGAGGGACAAAAAAAAGATTTTTGCCCAATTCCCACTTTGCTTCTAATTTCAGCTACATTGGTTTTGTTTGTACAAAGCCCTTTAAATTTAATATAATCAAAATTATCTATGTACCTCTTTATCTCATTTGGTCATGAACTCTTCACTTACCCATTGATCTGACAGGTAAATTCCCATTTGGCATTTAAAGCCCTTCAGAATCTTGCTCTATCCTACCTTTCTAGCCTTATTACTCTGCTTCACACATACTACAATCATACATACATACAGCATTCTAACTTCTGTGTCCATGCCTTCTTACTCAGTCTCCTATGTCTGAAATTCATTTCTTCCTCATCTTCCCTTCTTAGAATCCCTAGCTTTCTTTAATACTCAGTTCAGTTGCCACTTTTGCATGAAGCTTTGCTTGATTACTCCAGTTCTAGGGCCCTTTTTTCTCATATATTATACACACACACACACACACACACACACACACACACAGAGACAGAGAGAGAGAGAGAGAGAGGTTTTCTTCTCTCCCCAATCGATTGTAAATTGCTTAGTACAAGGACAGTTTGACTTTTTTCCTATCAATTTTAATTAAAAATAGCATCTTTGTTTTTATTTCACCTGGATTTCCCCAATATCCTTTCTCTTCCTAACCTAGAAAGGCATCCATCCCTCTTATTGAAGAATTTTTCAAAAAAAAAAAAAAGAAAGGGAAAAGGAAAGAGAAAAAAATCAACAAAACTAATCAGTCTATATATTTTTACAACATTGATGTTATTGATGTTGTATACTCATCTACCTACCATACCCGGTCCCACCTTTGCAAATGAATAGGATAATATATGTTTTTATATCTCTTCTTTGGAGCCAAACCATTTTTTATTTTTCTGTTTTTTTAACCATTTACTTTTTTATAATCATTGCATATATTGTTTTCTTGGCTTTTGATACTTCATTTGACTGTTCTGTGAAAGATGTACATTTACATTTTTGTAGTCATAATCAATATTGTTTTTTGACTCTATTTACTTCATTGTGCCTAATATAGTGTCTGGAACATAGTGGGAGCTTAATATATGCCTCTTGATTAGTTAACCATCTTCCAGAGCTCTCTCTCAGCAAAACAAAAATCCAAACAGAAGAGCTATTTTATCTTGGCTTCCCTTAATGGTAATTTTGTGCTTCAAATATTAGAAGTAACAAAGAATTCCTATTCTGGGTTCTGATGATTCTGACCAACAAAAAAGAAAAGATTACTGGAGTAGAAACAAAGAGAGCTTGGAGGAAAATGATCACACCATCTTCAGCTTTGTTAGAGAGAATAAGAGGAAAGCTGGGCAAACTATAACATAGATTTAGGGAGAATATATTTCATAATGTTGAAAGAAAAGAAATATTTAATCTCATAGTCTGAAATTCTTTAAGGGAAATGAAGAAAAAGAGAGTGCTAACTAAAAAGATCAACTTGGTGCACAGGACATTCACCAACCATTTCCAAAATATGTGTATAGAAAAGTAGAAGCAATGACAGCAAAGGATGAAAAAACAAGCATGGAACAGCCCAGTAAAAATATTGTCAGCACTGCTGAAGTTTAACATGAGCTGTCAGGCAAGGAATGCTAAGAACAGCAAAAAGAATATTGGTTCATTTGTTTTCTCTCTTCCAATGGGAGGAGGGCCTCTATTTGGAACGGACAGGAAGATGGCAACCAACAAAAATGATAGAAAATAGAATTGTTCAACTTAGCTTTTGCTTCTGTTTATTCTCTAAATGAATAATAGGCTTTAAATTATAAAATAACTAATAGGCAATTCATATCCAAGATGAGCAGAAAGTTAGAACACCAAGCTGCCCTTGATGATTTAAAGTCCCCAAATCCAAATGAACATATCTCAGCATAACTCATCAAACCTTGTCAGGTGTCATTGTAAAACCACATCTTTGAAAAATCATGGAGAATAGAAAAGATGCCATAGGATTAGAAAGAGGCAAATAATCATCATCATCATCATCATCATCATCATCATCATCTACTTTAAAGGTTTTATATATATGTACATATACATACATACATATATATATATATATATAGTCTCATACTAATGCTACGAAGTATATACTATAGGTGTCATCTCTGTTTTACAGAAGAGGAAACCAAAACTCATATACATTAAGTGGCTTGCTCATGATAGCATAGCTAGAAAATATCAGGGACAAATTCTCCACTCACTTCCCTTTGACTCTATCTCTAGCAGTCCATTCATGATACCATTTGGCCTCCCAAATGTGGTCCTGAATTTCAAAAATAAAAGAGAATAGAGTAGACCAACTCTAGGCCAGAGAGTTTAACTTTGCAATGAATTTCAGGCCGAAACCCAAACCACGGTCCTAGCTTAAGTAAGTTAGGTCAATCTTAGAACAATTTGGGGCATACAAAGACAAATCAAAAACAGTTCCTGTACACAGGACATTTACATGCCTATGAGGGTGACAATATACATGTATAGGTATATAAGCCCCACACAAAATAGATACACATTAACCTTAGAAAGTCACTAGTAGCCAAGGAGACTGGAGAGGCATCCTGCAGAAGTTGGTGCTTGGGCTGAGTCTAGAAGGAAGCTAAGAACTCTAATAATTGCAGATGAAGAGAGAGTGTTTCAAACATGGAAGGCTGCTGGTACAAAGGCATGGAGGTGAGAGATGGAATGTCATGTGTGAGAAATAATAACTAGGCTGGTTGCACTGGACCATAGAGTGAATGGAGGAAAAGAATGTAGAGTAAGACTAGAAAGAAAGAAGTTAGTTTTTAAAGAACTTTAAATCCTGAACAGAACTCATATTTGGTCCTACAGGTAATAGGAAGGGGGTGGCAGCGTCAGATGTGCTCTTTAGGAAAATAATTTTTCCAGCTGTGTGGAGAATGATTGGGATAGGGAGAGAGACCAATTAGCTTACTGTAGTAGCTCAGGGAAGAAATAATAAGGGGTTGAATGAGAAATAAGTGTCAAAAAATTTTGAGAAGAAAGAATATCCGGGAGATGATCAGCAGTGTTAGATGATGCAGAGAGGTCAAGAAGGATGAGAATTGAGAAAAGATCATTAGATTTGACAGTTAAGAGATCAATGGCAACTTTGAAGAGAGCAATTTCAGTAGAATGATTAGGTCAGATGCCAGGTTTTCAGAAGCCATTGAAGAGATGGAGAGGAGAGGAATCAGAGGTACCCAATAGTAAGTGGATTTCTAATAAGTAGTGGGGCTGGTTAGGTCTAGGGAGAGTTGTTTAAGTATGAGAGAGACTTGAGCATGTCTTTTGGTGACTTTTCAAAGCTAGAAGACAGGGCAAGATAGAAGATTAGAGGAAGGGGGAAGTCTTCTGGGGAATCAAGGAACGATAGGAATTAAAGATACAGGTCATCCTAAGCAAGGGAAAAGTCCACCTCTTCATCAGATATTAGAGTAAAGGAGGACATAGTTGTGGGTGACATCAGGAAATTGTAATGGGAGAAGAGGGAGCATATAGTCAGCAGCTTTAAGTGTTTCCAGTGAAATTTGAGAGAAGGCTATCAACTAACGTGATGGGGAAAGGGAATAATGTGGAAAGTTTGAAAAGTGAAATAATGGTTTGAGAGTACCACTATGGTGAGTGGGGTATAAAATCAAGAGGGTGGAGCCAAGATGGAGAAGTGCAAGGAAGCATTAGAGTCTCTTTTTCTCCATACCTCCTTGACAGATATATAGAGAGTGTACCACACTGAATTCTGATCAAAACAGCCAGTCATTTTTTTCTAGCCAAGAGAAGGTTAGAGGAATCAAAAAGATCTCCATATACTGGGATAGGCATCAGGCCAGAAGTAGAGTTCAGCAACAGTTGCGGCAGAGAGCACACCAGCACCCAGGAACCGAGAAAGAACTAACAAGGAGCACACTGAGAGAGATCCTGGGGTTCCTGAGCAAGCACTCATTGTGGGAACAGTTGCTATTTAGCACTTCTGTCACCAACCACCCCAGGGCTAGGTCATAGATCCAAGGTGAAAAGGAGTGGCCATGAGCTTTGACCCTAGGAAAAAATCAGAGAAGCAAATGGTAGTTGTGTGGCTCTGATCCCCAGAACAGATCATAGTATCCCATATGAAAGGGGGGCCAGTAGTTTAGATGTTCTAAATCCACAGAGCCTTTCAGCAGGCCAATAGTGGCAGAATCAGGAAGCAATCTGCTGAAACTTCCAACTAGAAATAAGTCAATAGCACCAAACATAGGTCAGGAATTTAGAGAATTTAGATCAGGAGGGCAATAAACAGACCATGTTCTGGATTGTGCTACTTAGGAAGTACTGAAAGTTTGCAGGCTGCCAACTAGACCTGTGAAAGCAACAAAATGACATAAAAGGATAAGAAGCTCAAAACAGAACTATCTTCCCCCACTTCCAGAAGTATGCAGGGATCTAATTACATAGAGGAACTTGATGTGATTTTTTTGTGTTTGGATGATCTCAAAGGAAGAATAGAATGGTTGAGGTAGAATAATGTACCAGAGAGAGGGAAGGAAAAGGAAGAATGGGGAAAATTATCTCATATATAGGCTATATTAGAAGAGTTTACACAATAAAAAAGGAGAATATGGGTGGGAGCCACAGACAACACTGAATCTTATTTCCACTTGAACTTTTTAAAGAAGGGAAGAATACACAAACACAGAAAAAAGTGCACAGTACACAACAAGGAAATAAGGATGGATTAACAGAAAAGGAGGGAATAAAAGGAAATATAGATAAAGAAAGTATTAGAAGCGAGACAGATTTAAAGAGGGGAAAGGGAAAAATAAAAGGGTAAGTTGATGAGAATAGGTTGGAAGGAAATATACAGTAGTAATATGAATGCAAATGGAATGAACTCAACTATAAAATAGAAGAAGACAGCAGAATGGATTAGAAACCAGAATCCAACAGTATATTGTTTACAGGAAACACGCTTTAAATAGAAAGATACAAGCAGATTTAAAGTAAGAAGCTGGAGCAGAATCTATTACAATTCAGCTAACGTATAAAAGATAGAGGTAGAAATCATGATCTTATACAAAGCCAAAGCAAAAATAGACCTAATTAAAAGAGATAAAAGCAGGGAAACTAATTTTTTTTCCTCAGGACTATTTTAACTGCATCTCAGACATTTATATTTCATCTCATTATTAAATCACATTGTTTCTATGATTTTTTGACTCATTCAGGTTAACATTGTCTCTGTGTAGATCTGTCTCATGCTTCAAATGATTCCATGTGCTAATTACTATTTTTGCTGTGTTATAGTATGTAAATAATATGTATGCTTAATATTTCTGCTTTTTTGCATATTTTTATATGTCCTGGGACATATACAGATATACAGATAAACATGTATAATCTTTAAGGTTCCAAAAACATTCCATAAGTTTCCCAAATTAAATTTCTCCAGGATTTTGTTCATCTTTGTTGTTTCCTTTTTGTTTACCTTTCTCTTAGATTTTACAAGCTTTGATAAAGGAACTTTAAAGCCTCCTGCATTTGTAATAGTCTCTATGCAGCAACCTTCTCCCAATGGGCCAGGAGTCCCAATGTGATCCCTAGCTGGGAATGGGAGTTAAGAGTTAGCTTCCTTCCATATACACATTCTTCCATTGAATTTTACATACAAATCATTGATTATCTAGTCAATGTTTCAAATTAGATATCCTGAAGATATCTCAAATTCAATGTATCCAAAAAGACTTTTATCTTTTACCTCAAACATACCCATCTTCCAACTTCCACTGTTTCTGTCAAAAAAAGTACCACCAGTTTCCCAGCTCAATACCCCTAGCATTATGCTCAAGTCCTCACTCTCCTTCATCCCATATAACCAGTGAGTTGTTAGACTTTGTTGTTTTTACCTCCACATCTCTCTCATAAAACCTCTTTGTACTTCCACAATTATCATCTTAGTTCTCTTACCAACTCTTGCCTAGATTATTACAAATTTCCTAAATGATCTTTCTCCTTTGATTCTCTCCCTATTCTAGTCTGCCTTTTCTACTGTTGTTAAAGTGATTTTCCTTAAATGAACCTGGAAGACTGGAAATATGGTGGTGACAGTAACAGAAAATGGGATTTTTAGAGAAAGGATGAATATGGGGGCTGAAAAGAAATACAATGAGCCCTCTTGTGGATATATGAAGTTTGATTTGCCTATAGGAATAAATATTGTTATGTCCATAGGCAGCAGTTGTGAACATAGGACTGGAAATTAGGAGAAAGACAAAGGCTGAATGTATTGATTGGGAATCATCTCCTTAGATATGATTATTGAATGCTCAGAAGCTGTTGAGCTCTCTATGATATAGAGTAAACGGAAATAAAAGAAGCGCACCTGGGACAGGAGGCTTGTCATATGCTTACATTTGTCCATTAGAGGCTGTAGATCCAGCAAAGGAGACTGAGGAGGATCAGTAAGATTGGTAGGAGAAGCAGAAGAGAGCAACGTTACAGAAAACAAACAAATGAGTGATTGAAAGTGACCACAACTCCAAAAAAGAATTCAAAAAGGATGAGGACCTGGAAGTGATTTGATAGTTAAATATCATTGGTAATTTTAAAGAGAAGAGTTTCAGTCAGGTGGTGAAGTTGGAAGCCCGATTGCTAGCTCTTGAGAGCTGAAGAAATGGACAGAGAAGCTTTGAATTTTCCTTTCATAGTTAGGCTATGAAAGAAATAGTAAAGAGAATAATTTCAGAGAATGGAAAGTATACAAGAAAGTTCTTTGAAGATGGACATGGACATAACTTGAACTTGGTGAGAAAAGAGCCAGTGAATTATGAGAGATTAAAGATGAGACAAGAGAAGCAATAACCAAGAGAGCAAACTCCTGGATAAGATGGGAGGAGATAGGACCAGGAACACAAGTGGAAGTGTTAACCTTGGAGAGGAAAAGGCTCATTAGAAACTGGTGCAAAAAAAATTGGAAAACTAATACACTGCTAGTAGAGTTGTGATTTGGTCCAACCATTCTGAAGACAATTTGGAACTATGTGCAAAGAGCTTTAAAATAATGCCTACCCTTTGACCTAGCTACTACTGTTGGGTTTGTATCCAAAGGATAAGAAAAAAGACTTGTACAAAAATATTTATAGTCACATTCTTTGTGGTGGCAAATAATTGGGAGATGCTCTTCGATTGGGGAATGGCTGAATAAATTGTGGTATCTGATGGTGATGGAATATTATTGTGCTGAAAGGAATAATTAACTGTAGGAATTCCATGTGAACTGGAAAAGCCTCCAGGAATTGATGCAGAGTGAAAGGAGCACAACCAGGAGAATATTGTATACAGAGGCTGATACATTATGGCAGAATCGAATGTAGTGGACTTCTCTACTAGCCGCAATGCAATGATCCAGGACAATTCTGAGGGACTTATGAGAAAGAATGCTATCCACATCCAGAGAAAGAACTGAGGGAATGGAAACACAGAAGAAAAACAACTGCTTGATCACATGGTTTGATGAGGATATGAATGGGAAATGCAGACTTTAAACAATCACTCTAGTGCAAATATTAATAATATGGAAATAGGTCTTGATCAATGATACACGTAAAACCCAGTGGAATTGCTCATTGGCTACGGGAGGGGGGTGGGAGGAGAAGAGGGAAAGAACATGAATCATGGAATCATGGAAAAATCTTCTAAATTAAATGAATAAATAAATAAAATTTTATAAAGAGACAGAAAAAAATTAGAAAATGAGGGGATGTCCATTGATTGGAGAATGACTGAATAAATTGTGGTATCTGATGGTGATGGAATATTATTGTGCTTAAAGAAATAATGAACTGGAGTAATTCCATGTGAACTAGAAATACCTCCAGGAACTAATGCAGAGTAAAAAGAGCAAAACCAGGAGCATATTATACACAGAGACTGATTACACTATGTCACAATCTAATGTAATGGACTTCTTTATTAGCAGCAATGCAATGACCTAGGACAATCCAGAGGAACTCATGAGAAAGAACACTATCCACATCCAGAGAAGGAACTGTGAGAGCAAAAACACAGAAGAAAAACCTGATCGATCACATAGTTCGATAGGGATATGATTAGGGTTTTGATGTTTAAAGATCAGTATACTGCAAATATGAGTAACATGGAAATAGGTTTTGAACAATGATACATGTATAACTGTGGAACTGCTTGTCAGCTTCAGGAGTGGGGAGGAAAGAGCAGGGGGAGTGGGAGGAATCATGAATCATGTAACTATGGGAAAATATTCTAGATTTTAAAAAAAGGAAATAATTAAACCTATGTTGGAAAATAAAAAATAAATAAAATGTTTAAACAAAAGAAAAAAGAAACTGGTGCGAAGGAGGAGATGTATCAATGGAGGGAGGAGAGAAGTGAAGAAAAAAAATTTTGAGGTAGAGAATTGAGAAAAGGGAACTTTTGTAAGGCAGCCACTTTTTTCCCAGTACAAAATAAGGCAATTCTGAGAAAGAAGAAGTAACAGCATAGGAAGTCTGAGTAGAGAAAAGTCAATATTCATAAAAACATTAAAGCCATTATATGGACATATAAATATTATATATAAGGTTCTATTATTGTTAGAGTAAAGTTAGCCACTTGTCAGATCAGACTTTCCTTTTTTAATATTGAACTTCTTACTTTTTCTCTTTCTGACATGTTTAATTGACTAGCAGATGTAATAGTTTTTAAAAAATGGAGAAACAAAAGTATTTATAGTACTTAATTTTAAAATTAGATTAGAGGCAACTAAATAGCATGGTGGATAACATACGGAGCCTAGAGTCATTGTGTGACCCTGAGTAAGTCACTTGACCGCTCATTGCCTCAGTTTTCTCAAGAGTAAAATGGGGATAATAATAACACCTACTTTCCAGGGTTTCTATAAAGATAAAAGGAAATTTTATTTTGGAGACATTTTGCAAACCTTATAGTGCTATATATGTCCTAGCTATCATTATCATTAATATAAATGCATAATATAATGACATAAAATAATATGTAGTTATTAAATTCTTTTCACCAGAATTTTATTATTGCTTTTTATGAGTAGGCTGACATTTTAGATGAGATTTAACTTGGATTCAGCTTCTTTAATGAAAGATTATTGCAATGCTGAAAGTCATTAGAACTAAATTTTCAAAAATTGACATATACAGTATTTCCTGTGTTTGATTGGTCTTTAAGGAACTTTAAAGAACATGAATCTTGTCAAGTTATACCAAGTGGCCCATTCATAGCACTCAAGGCCATCTTTATGATATATCCCCACTTGGAATATTCTAAAATTCACACTTAAAAATGATGAAGGAAGTGAAGATTTCATTTACAGATTTTATTCCAAACAAATGTACAATATGACCAAATGAAGTAAAAAAGCATTACTATTTCTGTGAATATTAACATTTCCTTTCTTGGGACTTGTTTTGAAATCTCTATTAGGAGACTTAGAAAAACAGCAGTAATATCAACATTGTATAAAATAACTCAGTCATTGAGGAATTCGCAATGAAGTTGCACAAATACTTTTCAAAATATGATTCAGTATTCAGTTTTTTGAATATGTATCATTTTCTGCTTTCATTTTGAGATTAAATTATTTATGCTATCTGAAATTTGAGAAGGAATCAATAATCTAATAGTCTATTTTGTGGCCTGAGAAAATTGTTACTACCATTTAAAATTTTAAGAAGGGAAATTTGAAATGCAAGATTTATACTAAATACACATTTATACTAAATATAAATTGGTTCTAAAACAATGACTATATTAGTAATTTCGAGTTCAAGATATTTTTCTGCTTTTATTCAGTGTTTCCACAAGAAGAAAATGAGCTTATTGATTACTGCAGCATGTAGCCTAGTCCCTTAAGAGGAGGAAGCAAAATTCCTTTCTTTACCTTTGATGGAAATTAAGAGTTTTATCTTCATGATCTAATTCTAAAATTGTTAAAGTATATCAACATGTTTTAGAGAAATTCCCCATTTTAGTTTGATAGTTTAGTTAACACTAAAGGGCATTGCAATTCAAGTAAAACTTGTTAATGTAAAGGGATAAATATAACAATTAAGCATATTCAGTTTTACAATGAGGACAATTTAAATTACATTGCTATAAAACATTAAATTTTAAATTTGATTCACTTTTAGAATTTGTGGCACTTTTTGGTAGAGGCAGGGAACCCTTTGTATTATATTTATTCTATTTTTTTAGTATTTTTAGCCAGGAATTATTAGAGCAATCAGTGCATCAGTGAAATTATCAATCCAAGAGTGCATTTCAAATGTCACTATTGTTCATTTCTTCCTATAAATTCTCTATAAAGCATCTATCCAATATACTGAAGATCCCCCTGGACTCTAATTGGCTAGCATTGAACACATGGGAGATCTTTTTGTTGTGCTTTACAGTTACTACATGACCAGCCACCCCCTTTCCTAGTCCTATATTTTCTAAATTGTAATTTTGTATCTCTTCTTGCATATAAATCATCGTGCAACCTATCTGTAACCACCATACATCTCTACATTGCTGTTTGAGTCACTTAAAGTTTTAATTCTTTAGATAGTGTTCTGTGATTTATAGTTATGGGATCACAGATTTAGAGTTGGAATGAACTTCAAAGGTTGTCCTGTCTAACTCCTAACAAATATACAGAATAGACCAAGGACGATTAGATGACTTGTCCAACATAACAAATAGCTGAGCTGGGATTGGAACCTTGTTCTTTGCTCCCAGACACCATCATACCCATCTGCCCGACCTTGATACAGCATCAGAATACTGATTGCCATTAAAAAGATGAAGTGTTATTTTGGGGAGCAGCTTGAGATAATTAAAACTGGAAAACGATTTTTCAAATTCAGTCTCTCCTGCCCTCTTCTTGTTATTCAATTCTGGGCCCAATTTATTGTCCTTCTGTAGCCTGTATCCCAAATACAGGCACTGAGGACCAAGCACTTGTGTCTATTCATCCAACTTCATATCACAATCTGGATAAGAGTCACTCTTTATCTACTTGATTATTCCTGTTGGTTAAGCCAGACTTTTGAGTGATTGTGGATCTCACTGGGTAGCTTGGTGGCACAGTGGATAGAGTACCTGGCCTGAAATCAGGAAGACATCTTCCTAAGTTCAGATCTGACCTCAGACACATACTGCGTGACCCTGGGCAAGTCACTTCACCTTGTTTGCCTCAGTTCCTCATCAGTAAAATTAGCTAAAGAAGGAAATGGTAAACTACTTTGGTACCTTTCCCGATAAAACCCTAAATGGGGTCACAAAGAGTTGGACACAACTGAAACAACTAAACAACAATAACAAAATAGATTCATTAAAGAGACTGTAGTATTCTGAGGCTTTTTACAATCAACACAGTCATTTGCAAATAGCACCATTCCTCTTCCCATTTGATTCTATGCTAGATACCCTCAAAGGAGGGGACAAACACTTTTAACAATGTTAAGCAAATGTTTCCCAGTTTTATACATTCTTTTATTGATAATCAAGAAATCTTAACCATTGATGTAGAAGACACTCTTAGAGGAGAGCTTTTATGGTTGGTTTTTGTTCTCAAAGGTCAAATACATTTTTCTAAGACAATCAAAAAGAAAAGAAAAAACACTCCATATGCCTATTGGATATCTCAAAATAGAGGTTCTGTAGGCATGTTAAATTTCATATGTCCAAAATTGCATTCATTTATCTTTTTCCTTCTTTATAGCATTCTTATTATAGTCAGGCACTGACATCTTTCCAGTCACTCAGGCTCTTAACTTAGGTGTCATCCTTAGCTCCTCACTGCCACCCCAAATCCTATTGATTCTACCTTATAACATCTCTTCTAGTCTCCTTTTTCTTCTCTGACACTACCACCATTATAGTTCAGACACTTTATTATCTCACTCATGGACTATAGCCTTCTGGTTGGTCTTTTTGCCTCAAGTCTCTATAGCCTATGCTCCTTTCAGCTGCCAAAGGGGTCCTCCTAAACTCCACATCAGACCTATGTCTGATAGAGCTCATCGGTTCCACATTACCTCCATGACCAAATATAAAATCCCTTGGTTTTTAAAGTCCCTCATAACCTCATATCTTCTCAGTCTTCTTATACCCTATTTCCCTCCATATACTCCTTAATTCTCTGACCTCCACAGTTAGAGGGTGAAACCAAGATAGAGAGCTAACAGAGGAGACTGAAAAAGAGTAGTCAGACAGGTAGGACAAGAACCAGGAGATAATAGTGTCATGAAGACCTAGAGAAAAGAAAATATCAAGAAAAAGAACATGATTTACAGTGGCAAAAGCTATAGAGAGATCAGCAAGAATGAGGATTAAGAAAAGCATATTTGGCAATTTAGAGATCATCAATAACTCTGCAATCTGGCTTCTGGCATCATTCAAATGAAACTGCTCTTTCTCAAGGATAATTTTGATGTTTTTAGTTCATTCTCATAGAATTTACAGACATTAGAAAATAGACATATGGGTCATTAGTCATTGATGCACTTTTGATCACCATTTCTGAGTAATAATAGCATATATGGTTTTTCCTCTCAACTATTCTCCCATATATTTCACCAGAAGAAAACAAAATATTTTTTACATATCTTGAGAAAATATTGCTTTCTAAACTTGTGTCACCTACAATTTTCTTCTATGTAGATTGTTTGGTTCAGCCACTCTTCCAGTCTTTGTTTTCGTTTATTCCATTTCTACTTCTTTATATAGCAGGCCAAAGCCTAGAGTGTTCAAGTCTGTGGTTCTACTCATCATTGATAAAAGCAATTATAGAATGGTTAAAAGAGCTCCAATTTTATGATATCCTCTTTCCAGTTTTCATTTGTAAAAGCTCTCGGGATGATCTGGCATAATTGGTTCTTACGCCCTTCCTTCCTTCCTCCCTTTATTTATTGACCATAAAGGGAAATTGAAACCCTCATTTTAATTCTGCTATATGAATATGCAGACAGGACATCAAAGGATGAGAGGTATAAGATCTTTTTAAGCTATGGGTGAGATTAAGGGGGAGTTGGCAATTCATATTTCTGCTGAAGTTACTCATTGAATGCACAAATTTTTTCCATTACTTTATGAATGATATAACTCATTCTGTTCTCTGTTCTCTGCTACAAGACTTTGCAAATTAGTTAATACACGAACCAATGTTGCTCATGTCTATCATTTGTTTCCACTTGGTAAGAAGATCAGGTATTTGGTGACTAAAGTGATTTTTCTATTCTTTTGTCAAATTTATAAAACTTACATCTCTTAAAGTATTGTAGAAAATCAAAATACCTATGTTGAGTTTCTTTCCTAAATCCTTTTCCAGTTTTATGGAGTCAATTGTTTTAGATAGCTTAAATTGGAACTATTTTGTATCTTCATCATATGTATCCTTTATTTTAGTATGATATCAATTTTGACATTTTCTTTCAGTAGTCTTTCAGTAGTCTAATAGTCAAAAATTTCTGTAACTGGTTGTTTTCTGCTTACTATGATATAGATTTATCCTACAAAATAGCAATTAAGAAAACTGTTTTATGTTGGCCAAAAATAGATAAATGCAACAAAAAAACTCTAAAAACAGTAGCCCAATAACAAAGATTATTGATACTCAATAAGTATTTATTAGGCACTTTGCTAAACACTAAGAATACAAAGAAAGGCAAAAACACAATTCTTGTTTTCAAGTACCTTATATTCTAATGGGGAGGATAAGATGTGAATAGCTATATATATATATATATACAAGATATATAAAGTACAAATGGAAGGTGGTATTGCTTGTCCTTCATTTTCTGAGAGGATCAGTGACCTCACAGGGTGATGTCTTAACTTGTGCACAAATTGGATTTAAGTGAGGCAGAGTTACACAAAGTCATCAGCCTCACTTTCTCTCCCTGAATCATTCAGGTCTTAGTGGCAAGACAAATGTCAGGACAACAGGACAACTCAGGATGCAGTTCATATCCGTGGTGTGTTCAATGTCTAACCAAATCACTAACTTCATTCGAGCCTGCTTCAGCTGCCTTCATGACTGTTGGAAAAATTGTTCTCATCAGCCCATTCTATTTGGGAAAGTCTTCAGATATTTAGAATAGATATAACCCCCTCTCAGCAATGGGTTTGGGGTCCCATCTATTACCCTCAACCAGGTTTAGCCCCATGTAATCTCAGAAGCAAGAGGAGGAAGGGAGATCCAGGAAGCCTTGAAGTTGAACTAAATCTTGAAGAGAAACAAGGAGGCTAGAACTGTTAGGAAAAGTGGGAAGTATTCAAAGCAGGAATAGCATGAGACCACCAAGAGCTTAACAATGGAATTAATTGGGACATTGTAGTGTCAAATTGCTTTGGCTATGTGTTTTCTTTAAGTTTGGTACTCTTGACTGGTATTCTTAAGTTGTACTCACTTCCAACTGATGTCGCTTGTAGTTGTGGGAGCGTAAGCCCAGGTTATACATGGGATCTGTTTTGTAGCTACTGTTCTTACCAACTCAGTAATGAGCTAATTGTGTCTACTAGCTGACTTTTAAAGTAAGCATACAAGTGAGGGCTTATGAGCTATTTTAGGAATGCTGATCCACAGAATACCTAGAAACTAGAGGTAGTCAGCTCCTAGAACCCAGCCTTTTTAGTGTAAGGATTGTCCATAGGAAATACTAAATTCATTTTTATTTAGTTCTTTTTTGACATGTTCTTACATAGGACCTAAAACTATATACCTTTAATTTTCCTTCTAAACCTAAACTGACAAAAAAAAAGACCAATTTACTAATTCCTCCTTCCTACCTGACTTTTTTAGTTCAATTGTTAAGGTTTTTTGGTGGGGATCCAGAATCCTTAGCTTCTAAGTACTGACTCCACTGTTTAAATTTTTTGGTTTTTGTTTTTTTTTAACCTGGGCTTGGTCCAAATAATTTTTTTTGGTCAATGCCTAATCTTTGCCATCCTATTTTACAGTTTTCCCAGTAGTTTTTGTCAAATAATAAGTTCTTTCCCCAAAAACTTGGATCTTTGGGTTTATTGAACATAAGTTGCCATTAACATTAACTGCCATATGTTGATTGCCTAATCTTTCCTACTAATCCACCATCTATTTCTTAGCCAGCACCAGATTGTTTTGATGATTACTACTTTATTATATAGTTTAATATCTGGTACATCCAGGCCTCCTTCCTTCATACTTTTTTCATTAATTCCCTTGATATTCTTGGTCTTCTCTTCACCTTTTGTTCTTCCAAATGAATTTTGTTGTTACTTTTTCTAGTTCTATGAAATAATTTTGAGGTAGTATGATTGGTGTTTCACTGAATAGGTAAGTAAATTTAGGTAGGTTTGTCATTTTCACTATATTGGTTAAGCCTATCCATGAACAACTTATTTTTTCCAATTGTTTAGGTCTGGCTTTATTTGTGTGAAGAGTGTTTAATAATTGTATTCTATATATTGTTGCTGGGTTTATTTTTGTAGGTACACTCCTAAGTATTTTATATTGTCCACAGTTGTTTGAATTGAATTTCCTTTCGTATCTCTTGTTATTGGATTTTGTTGATGGTAAATACCACCAATTTTGTTGGTAGAAATGTTTATGATTTATGTAGATTTATTTTGTATCCTGCAACTTTGCTACAGTTCTTAATAATTTCTATTAGTTTTTTGGTTGATTCTATAGAATTCTCAAGAAATATCATCATGTTGTCTCCAAAGAATAATAACTGCTTCTTCTTTGCCTATTCTAATTCCTTCAATTTCTTTTTCTGCTCTTATTGCTATAGTGAACATGTCTAGTACAATATTAAATAAAAGTGGTGATAATAGGTATCCTTGCTTTACCCCTGATCTTATTGGAAAGGGTCTTAGTTTGCCCCTACTATTTTGACAAGCTTCATGTACTATATTCTAGACCAGTGATGTGCAAACTTTTTAAAGAGTGGGCCAAAGGAAAGGAAATGCTCATCTGTCAGTTTGTTTCTAAAGCAATTCTTTCAAAGTTTCATTGTATTGTATCCTACTCATTGTATTCATCAGATTAGGAATAATGTCACATGGCTGGAATATTCCAGGGGGCCACATCTGGCCTGCAGCTGTAGTTTGCCCATCACTGTTCTAGACTTATTTCAAACACAGCAGAATGAACTATATTTAAACTTTACTAGAGAATGACCTGATCATCTGGAAGCATATGAATTCCTTTTGTAGGGCATGTGAGTGTGTGTGTATGTGTGTGTGTGTGTGTGTGTGTGTTTACATATAAAATTTAGAAAAGAAAGGAAACTTAGTGATCATTAAACCCAATCACCCCATTGTACAGACAGTATAACTAAGGCCTAGAGAATTTAAATAACTTAGTAGTAATAATAATAATAAATAAATAGCACAGACATTAAGTAGTAGAACCAGAATTTGAATACAGGTCCTATAACTTCAAATCTCATGGGATGGGGGGACATATCTGCTTGGTTTGTTTTTTTTTTACTGCCTTATGAAAAATCACCACAAATTATAATGGTACTAAGATTATTAAGTCCTCCTTTATAAAGTACAGATTACAAGTGAGTGTTCTCAGAATTCCAAAAAAAGGATGCTTAATCAGAAATGGGTTCATCAGAACAGATTTTCTGAGAAAGATGAGATTGAAGGTATGGAAAGCATCAGCCAGAAAAGAGGGAAGACATTCTGGCAAAACAAAACAAAACAAAAGGAAATTTTTTGTGGGACACTGAGAAAACTAATTTCAGTGAAGGGAGTAGTAAGAAATAATGTCAAACAAGTAGAGTAGGATCCAATCATAGAAAAGCCTTGAAAAATGTATCATTGAAGAAATTTAAACATGATACACTAGGCAGTATGAATCCTTTTTAAATGCCAAAAATAACTAAGGAAGACTAAGCAAGCATATGCAGGATAGATCAGAGGGATAAGAGACTGAAGTCAGGGAGGTCAACTAGGAAATTTTTGTATTTTAGCTGTGAAGTAATGAGGACTTGTATTATTGTGGCAATAGAAGAAATAGCAAATACAGAACACATTTTGAAGGGAAAATGTCAGAACATTGATGCCTGGTTTGATCTTGAGGATAAAGAAAGTTATCAAAGATAATTGAAAAGTTTCAAGCCTGGTTACTAAAATAATTAAGGTACATTTATAAGGATAGAGATAAGATTTGATGCTAATGTTGAGGGGGAAATTATCCATTTGGTTTTGTATATGCCAGGTGTGAGGTCAAATTAAGATAGCACATGGAAATATCCCGTAAGAAGTTAGAAGAACATTTGGTTATTAATCTCCTCTCATGATTTTATTCATGCTAATAGAAATTTTAGTTTTATTATGCAGCTTATTTCACAGTAACCAACAAGAGTATTAATGTAATTTCAATTTAAGAGATGCAAGGTCAATAAGGTGATTTTTTTACAAAACAATAAAACAAAAAGAGACTTATTTAAAATGGATTAAATTATTTTTCAAAATCTTCCACAAGGTGTCAGCAACACTTTAAGCCATAGTGAACAAGGAGATGTAGTGGTAATTTGGAGCAAAATATCCAAATTCATCAAATATTAAATAGTAAGGAGTAAAGTATTTATTTTTTTATTTCATCTACTATGTTATAGATATAGTACAGGAGCCATAACTAATTTTATATATTGTATAAAGATACTTTTGTGTTGGAAACTATGAAGTGCTTCATTTTTGTAGTATGAGATATAGATACCCCAAAATTAATATTTAATAAAGGAATTTTAATCTCTTAGAGGTGTCATATTTTATATATAGGTGAAACTAGGATCACCAGGGGGCAGCACTATCTTTAAAAAATGTATAAACTGGTAATGACATAATCATGATAGGAATAAAAGGAAATCATCATTTTTCAGTAGACAATAAAGACTAACTTAGAGGTTATTTTAGAGGATACTAAATGTATAGGATTTCAAATTATTCCACTATATGTTTTCTCACCAAAATGGTAAAAAATAATTGCATTTATATGAATTTTATGTAAAATAGTTTTATCTAAAACCTTAAATGTCTAGGTTAAATCAAAGGAAAAGGTTCTTCTTTTGAAATATAACTAAATTGAGCAGATTCAATTACTATACAAGAGATCCAGTTTTTAGTGACTCATTAGAGGTTGACCTATGGAAGCAATCTGCAAAATTCTAGTTGGGAGCCCAAAATTTAAATTTATATCATGATGAAATGGTTGGACATTTTTTCCTTTATTTCTACTGTGTTCTTTTTTATAAGATAAAACAGCCTTTATTAAATTCCTGTTATGTACCTGGAACTGTGCTAGGTTCTAGGAATACTAATAACAGAGAATGAAACAATAACTTTTCTCTAAAAGCTTAGATTTAAAAAAAATAAAATTTATTGACATCTTTTAAATGTGTATATATGTATGTATTATGAAAGAGGGAAAAAAGTTCCATAAAACTAAATACCATATCAAGAAGTCTGCCATTGTATGCACTATTCTCCCACTTCTGCAAAGGAGTGGGGAGAAGATACCTTTTCATGTATTATTATCTTTGAGGCTTTGTGGTCATTATAATTTTCCAGTATTCAGTTTTAATTATCATGTTGTTTTTCTTTCTGTTTACATTTGTCCTAGTATATTTTGTTTTCCTTGTTCGACTTAGTTCATTTTGCATCAGTTCATATAAGTTTTTCCATGCTTCTCCATTTAAGTGTATTATTTCTTATAGCATAGTAAAAAGTCCTATTCAATCATAGACCACAGTTTGTTTAGCCAATGAAGTTTCATTCATTTATGGACCACAGTTTGTTTAGGTATGTCAATTAGTAGCCATGGTATATACTTTGTTCCCAAAGAATACCACAAAATGTAAGGCTATAAATATTTTGGTATATATGGGACCTTTTTCTTTGTTATTTACCTCCTTAAGGTATATTACCTAAGCATTGAAATTTCTGAGTCAAAAGATATGGACATTTTAATCACTTTATTTGCATATTTCCAATTTACTTTTCAGACAATTGCACCAATTCATAGATACACCAATAATGCATTAATGTGCTCATCTTTCCACAATCCTTCTAACATTATTTCCATATTTTGTCATCTTTGCTAATTTTCTGAGTGTGAAGTGAAACCTCAGCTTTATTTTGATTTGCATTTCTCTTCTCAGAGAAATTCTTTCATATGGCAAATAATAATTTGTAGTTATTCTTTTGAGAATCATTTCTTCATAGGTTGACTATTATTAAGAGAAAATGGCTTTTGGTCTTATATATTTCTGTTAGTTGTCTATACATTTTGGATATCAAACCATTATTGGAGATATTTGGCACAGTCAAAATCTTTCACAATTTCTTCTGTTCTTATTTTGATCAAGAATTCATTATCTTCTCTAAGTTGTGAAAGTGTTTTCTCTCTGTCTCTTCTAGTTTTTGTTTATGATATAGCACTTAGTAATCAGGTCATATATCCATTATGAAGTTATTGTATGATAATAGTATAAAGTATTGGTCTAAGTATAATTTTTCCAGACTAGTTTCTAGTTTTCCAAGCAGAGTTCTTTCCTAGCTAATTTATAAAGAGTAGTCTTAACAAAGAAATCATACAATTGTCATGATATTTTACTAACACCAAATTGTCCTAATTTTTTTGTAATGTTTTTGCCAATTATACATAGAACACTTTTTAAAATAATGTTTATTTTTTAGAAAAGTTATCATGGTTATATGATTCATGTTCTTACTTTCCCCTTCACCCCTCCAACCTCCTCCCCCCCCATGGTTTTAATATGTGTCATCGATCAAGACATATTTCCAAATTGTTGATAGTTGCATAGGTGTGGTACTTTCAGGTCTACATCCCCAATCATGTCCGCCTCAACCCATGTGTTCAAGCAGTTGCTTTTCTTCTGTGTTTCCTCTCCTGAAGTTCTTCCTCTGAATGTGGGTAGGGTTCTTTTCCATAAGTCCCTCAAAATTGTTATGGATCATTGCATTGCTGCTAGTACAGAAGTCCATTACATTCTATTTTACCACAATGTATTGGTCTCTATGTACAAAATTCTTTTGGCTCTGCTCCTTTCACTCTGCATCAATTCCTGGAGGTCTTTCCAGTTCACATGGAATTCCTCCAGTTTATTATTCCTTTCAGCGCAATAATATTCCATAACCAACATATACCACAGTTTGTTCAGCCATTCCCCAATAGAAGGGCATACCCTCGTTTTCCAGTTTTTTGCCACCACAAAAATCATGGTTATAAATATTTTCGTACAAGTCTGTTTATCTATTATCTCTTTGGGGTACAGACCCAACAATGGTATGGCTGGATCAAAGGGCAGGCAATCTTTTATAGCCCTTTGAGCGTAGTTCCAAATTGCCATCCAACATGGTTGGATCAGTTCACAGCTCCACCAGCAATGCATTAATGTCCCAATTTGGCCACATCCCCTCCAACATTCATTACTCTCCCCTACTATCATGTTAGCCAATCTGTGAGGTGATACCTCAGCATTGTTTTGATTTGCATTTCTCTAATTATTAGAGATTTAGAGCACTTTCTCATATGCTAATTGATAGTTTTGATTTCTTTATCTGAAAATTGCCTATTCATGTCTCTTGCCCATTTATCAATTGGGGGAATGGCTTGATTTTTTATACAATTGATTTAACTCCTTGTATATTTGAGGAATTAGACCCCTGTAGGAGTTTTTTGTTATAAAGATTTTTTCCCAATTTGTTGTTTCCCTTCTGATTTTGGTTGCATTGTTTTTGTTTGTACAAAAGCTTTTTAATTTAGTATGATCAATCATCCCATTCACATTCAGAGTTATAATTATCAGTTGTGCATTCCCAAACATTTTGATATCCTCTCTTAGTTCTACCCCTTCTTTGGCTATTTCCTTTTAAACCAGTGATTTGTTTTAAACCAGTAACCCTTGTCCCCTCCCTTGATTTACTATCCTTTCTACCCCCTCCCTTGTTATTACCCTCTTTTTATTTTTAAGGCCTAAGGAATTCCTTCTCCCTTCTCCTCCCCTCCCTTTTTTGACCTCTCCACTCCTCTGCTCCCCTTGGTTTATCCCTTCTGACTTTCTCAGTAGGGTTAGATAGAGTTCTATATCTCAATGGATTAATTAAGGGTTAATTCCACTGAGAGAAAGGTTTAAATATTACCTCTTAATGCTTTTTTCCTCTCCTTCTTATAATAGTATTCATCCCCTCCCCTTCCCATGCCCTCTTTGTGTGTAATAGAATATCCTATTTTTTCTTATTCATTCAAGTTTCTCTTGGTGTCCTCTACTATTCACCCCCCTCTTTCCCACCCCCACCCCCTTATCATCTTAGACCATTTAGTACTCCAACCTCTCCCTGTGAATAATTCTTCTAATTACTATAATAGTGGATACTATAATAGTGAATAGAGTTCACTACAGAGAATTACACATAACATTTCTCCATATTGGAATACAAATAATTAGATCTTATTGAAGCCCTTAAAGAGGCAAATTTTAAAATAAGAGTTTTCTTTCTTTCCCCTCTGTTTCTTATTTACCTTTTCATGTTTCTCTTGGTTTTCGTGGTTGTATATTGAACTTTCCATTTAGTCCTGGTCTTTTCTGTGCAAATACTTGGAAATCTTCTATCTTGTTGAATGCCCAAACTTTCCCCTGGAAGTATATAGTCAGTTTTGATGGGTAGGTGATCGTTGGTTGTAGACACAGTTCTCTTGCCTTTCTGAATATCATATTCCAAGCCTTGCGGTGTTGTAGTGTGGAGGCTGCCAGATCCGGTGTGATCCTGATTAGTGCTCCCTGATATCTGAATTGTCTCTTTCTGGCTTCTTGTAAAATTTTTTCTTTTACTTGGAAGCTCTTGAATTTGGCTATTCTATTCCTGAGGGTTTTCTTTTCAGGGTCTAGTGTAGAGGGTCATCTATGGATCCTTTCAATGGCTATATTGTCTTCTTGTTGTAGAACTTCAGGGTAGTTTTGCTGAATAATTTCTTTTAGTATGGAGCCCAAATTTCTATTAATTTCTGCTTTTTCAGGAAGACCAATGATTCTCAAATTGTCTCTTCCAGACCCGTTTTCTTGATCTGTCACTTTATCAGTGAGATATTTCATGTTTCCTTCTATTTTATCAGTCTTTCGACTTTGTTTTCTTTGTTCTTGCTGTCTTGAGAGATCATTGGCTTCTACTTGCCCAATTCTTGTCTTTAGGGACTGGTTTTCTGCTATAATATTTTGATTTTCCTTTCCGATTTGGTCTATCCTGTTTTCCAGCTGTTTGATTTTGGTCTCCAATTTGCTTATCAATTCTTTTGATTTGGGGGCATCTTTTTCAAATTGCCCAATTCTAGCCTTTAGAGACTGGTTTTCGCCTATAATCTTTTGGTTTTTCCTTTTGAATCTGGTCTGTTTGGTTCTTCAAGGGTTCCAGCTGGTCATTTCTGGTCTTCAATTTGCTTATCAATTTATTTGATTTCTGAGCCTCACTTTCTAATTGCGAAATTCTGGCTTTTAAACTGTTATTTTCTTGCCAGTTCTCTACTGTCTTTCTCATAATCTCAGATTTGAACTCTTCAAGAGTTTGTGACCAGTTTTCATTTTGGGGGGAATGTTTGGATATGATTACTTGTTTGTTCTCCTCCGCTGTTTGCTCTTTTGTCTGGATTTTTTCAGTGTAAAAGTTGTCAAGTGTTAAGGATTTCTTCTTGATCTTTCTCTTCTGGGATTCTTGTCTCTGGCTTGCCATTATGAGCCACGTGCCCTCTCAGCTTTATCCTCACTCCCAATGTCTGTCTGCGCTCTTTAGGCTCCTGAGGTCTCAGGTCTAGTTGTTCTCAGGGTCAAGCCTCCTGGCAGTCTCCTTGCTTGTTCCTCTGCCCGAAGCTCCTTTAACAGTCTCAGAGAGCTGCTTCCACAGTCATACACCCCTCTGCACTGGGTCCCCACTCAAGGTCCTTGCCTGCACTCAGGATCCGCATCTGCAGCTGCGACCACGCCTGAGCTCAGGGTCTGTGTTCAAAGTCCACGCGTTCTTTAGCCTCTTGGGGTCTTAAGTCTTGCTGCTCTCAGGAACAGGCCCTGGTGGTCCCAGGTAGCTGTCAAGGACTTAATAGATGCCCCAAACTTGCTCTAGCTCTTGTGCGCTGGCTTTGGCCCTGTAGGTGGTGGTGGGGGTGGGAGGGGTTGCTCAGCTCGTGTTTTAGTAGAGCTATTTCACCCCTTTATAGCATGGAAATGCCCTGATCCCACGTACCTTCAATGCTGCACCCTGTTGTGGGGTCTCTCCGTTAGTCTGGATTTGTTTTTATGTCCCCTTGAGGAGTCCTATATGTTTCGGTTAGGAGAGGTTAAGCAGCTGCTTTTTACTCTGCCACCATCTTAACCCGGAACTCCCATAGAGCAATTTTTAACATTCCTTTTCTTATATTTTTGAGTTCCAAATTTTCTCCCTCCCTTTCCCCATCCCTGAGACAATAAGCAATTTTATACACATTTGCTATCCTACAATACATATTTTCATATTCATCATGTTGTCAAAGAAAAACTCATTCAGAATATTCAGTGAAAAATGGTGTTTCAATCTGCATCCAGGCTCCATCAGTTCTCTGGCAATAAATAACATTTTTCAACATGAGTCCTTTGGAGTTGTCTTACATCATAATATTGCTGATAATAGCTAAGTCATTCATAGTTGATCATCATATAATTTATTTTTATTGTTTACTCTGTATAATGTTCTCCTGGTTCTGCTCACTTCACTTTGCATCAGTTCGGTTAAGTCTTTATAGTTTTTTCGCAATTCATCTGGTTCATCACTTTTTAAGGCACAAAAGTATTCCATCACAATCATATCTCACAATTTGCTCTGCCTTTCCCAGTTGATGGATATCCCCTCAGTTTTGAATTTTTTGCTACCACAAAAAGAGCTGCTATGAATATTTTTGCACAAACAGTTCCTTTTCTCTTTTTTAAAAAAAATCTCTTTGGGATACAGACCCAATAGTGATATTATTGGATGGTATGCACAGTTTATAACCATTTGGCTATGGTTCTGAATTGCTCTCCAGAATGGTTAGATCAGTTCACAACTCCACCAACAGTGCATTAGTGTCCCGATTTTGCCATATACCCCTCCAACATTCTTCATTTTCCTTTTCTGTCATATTAACCAATCTGATAGGTGTGAGATGTGTCAGAGTTGTTTTCTTTGGCATTTATCTAATCAATAGTGATTTGGAGCATTTTTTTCATACAACTATAGATAACTTTGATTTCTTCATCTAAAAACTGCCTATTCATATCCTTTGATGATTTATCAATTCAGGAATGACTTGTATTCTTATAAATTTGACTCAGTTTTTGATATATTTGATACATGAGGCCTTTGTCAAGGACATTTTCTGTAAAAAAAAATTTCCTCAGTTTTTTGTTTTCCTTCTGTTATTGGTTGCATTCATTTTATTAGTGCAAAACCTTTTTAATGTAATGTAATCAAAATTATCTATTTTACATCCTGTAATGCTTTCTGACTCTTATTTGCTCATCACTTTGTTTCCCTTGTCCATAGATCTGACAAATAAACTCCCCTAGCTTGCTTGTGGTATCACCCTTTATGTCTAAATCATGTATCCATTTTGATCTTATCATAGTATACAGTGTGGGATATTGATCTATATCTGGTTTCTGCCATACTGTTTCCCATTTTTTCCAGTTTTGGTGTTTTTTTTTTGTCAAATAGTGAGTTATTGTTCCAAAAACTTGGATCTTTGGATTTCTCAAACATTAGATTATTATCGTTATTTACTGCTGTTTTTTTCCTGTACTATCCCTCTAATTTTTGCAAGCAGTTTTGCATTGTAATTCCAGTGTAGGTACCTTTAGACCTCGGGCAAATCCAAAAGTTTACTCTCTGAAATATTCCATTAAGCTCTCTATCTTTTCTAATTCAGATTAAGAGACTGCTCATTCTGTAGTGATTCTGTCACCTTGTTGACCCAAACTTCCCATATTTGCTTCCTGAAAGAAGCTGGTCCTATCCCAGAGAAACTTTCTAAATCTGGCCTAAGACCGGGGTGCATTTATGCTAGACCTCTTCCCTTTCTTAAGAACTGTCTTCAGTGCCTTTGCTGTCAGATGCCCCTTACTCACAAAGGCCTCTAAAGGAGGTGGGTAGACATGGGAATCTTTTCCCAGATCCTCCATTTGGGGAGGGTACCCCAGAGCATTAACAGAAACATTTCCTAACCAGCTGATCTCCTGGACTTCTCAAAACCCTGCAGTTCACGTTCCAAGTGGCTTACCTCAGACCCCTGCAAAGAGTGGCCTCCTCCTGCTCTCTAGTTTCTTTCTGTGTGTTTTCGCAATAGAGTCCGAGTTCCTTGAGGCCAGAGACAACTTATTCCTTTCTTTAAATCTCCTGTGCTGCTTAGCACAATGCTTGGCACAGAGTAGGTGCTTAATAAATGTTTTTTGACCGTTGACTACTCTTCTGATCAGCTCCTCCATTGGAGATTACTTTCCAGGTACTGTTCCCTACTACCTAGTGATCTTATTTTTAATGTTCCCATATGTTAATCATACATTAGTCTGGGCATAGAGTCCCGATCAGGTAGCGTCCCTAACCCTGCTTGCTAGGAGTCACCTCTCCCGGCCCCCATTCCTCTCTGCCCCTCCCTCACCTTATTGGGGTATAAAAATCATTGGTCAAGAGAAGGGGGTCTCCGTGAGACTGCCCCCTCCCTGCAGCCTAGCAGGGTCATTGGGTAGTGCACATTTGCCCTCAGTCAACAGTTTTCAATCAGACCTGTTAAATTTTCCATGTTAACACGCTGAGCTAAAAAACAACTGTAGGTTCCCCACCATACACAGTGGGGTCGTAGACTTCAGGTGTAGCACTGGGAGAGACATTGGGGCTGGCTCATGCACATCCCATCTTTCACAGATGAGGAAGAGAAGGTCCTGTGCAAGGCCATTGGAGGAGAAGTGGCAAGAGTCAGAGAGGGAATAATAAAGGAAGAAATGGGCTTCAGAGCTACCATCTGTGTTGGACTGTCCTTCTGGCAGTCTTTTTTCCTTTCTTATTCTGAGGATGAGGTCTGCTTTTTAAGTGAGGTGCAATTAGTGCTATGGAGCCCCTAATCAGGCCTCCAAGGGGCCTGCTTTAAGAGGGAAAGTTCTGTCCCCAGCCAAGGGGAAGGGAGCAGAGATCAAAGGAGCAGGCAAAAGGCAAAGTCAAGCTTCCTATTCCAGCCTTCCCTGCAAGGCCCAGCCCTGTGCCAGCACCCCTGCAGTTTCCTTGCCCGTTCCCACTCCCTGCTTGTCAGGGCTTTTTACCTCACCTGGAGACTAAATAGCTGGCCCTCATGCCTGGTTTCTCCAGGCTGCAGCTATTGACTGCTCCTGCTGCTAAGATTCCTGGAGCCATTGCCTCCAGCTATCTTCCCCTAGCCAGGTTTCGAATGTTCACTTCCCTGGGGCATGGAGAAGGCCCTGAGGAAGAGGCACCATTCCAGGAAATAAAATTCACTCACTGCACAGCTGGCAGCTCAGGCCTGGCCAGGGGAATTCTCCTTCTCTTCTCTACTTCACTGTTATTTGCCGCCCCTTCTACCCCACCCTTTCCTCGGAAGAACATGAGGGACCGGTTGTGTGTGGGAATCAAATTAAATTAAATCCAACAAACGTTTTAGAAATAGTGGAAATTAAGTCACTTAACAGCAAAATCTTAAGAATTGCAATAGTTGGCAGTGTGTGTGTTTTACTCTTTTCTAAAGGAACTGTTAAATATGAGTGGTTTATGGGCAAATTGAAATCAGTTTGTGTTTATAATTTATAATTATAATGTTTATAACAGTACAGGAGCTATACTTGATTAAAAAAAGTTTTATTGTTCCTCTTGTTTGAGCCAGTTTTTAATTCATGTGGAATTCATAGTTTTGTTACTATATTTTTGTACTTTTCATTTAATCTTGACATATTGGCATCACTTAAAGAAATAGGATAAGCATAATTAATTCTAATGTGGTGAGACAATATATGCAGTTTATTCTTTGCCTTCTCCCTGAATAAAAAAAATTTTTTTTCTACCTTCATAGAATGTCTTATAACCCTTCACCCTTGAGGGAAAGTGCTAGAAAGAAATAGGATACTGTGTTGGGAGGGAATAGGAAGAAGTGATACTTTTACTGTTATTTGCCTGTGGGACTGCTCCTTTAAGTAACCTAGTAATGACTGGAATTTGTTTGACGGTGGGTTAATCACCAACAGCTACTGCTACCTAGGCAAACCCCAGTTATAAATTAATGATGGGAGCTGCAGAGAGAGTGGGTGGAGATCTCTGGATATACACTGAATTGAGCAGCATGCCCTGAGGAATATTCTGAGGAGAGAAACCACTTGAGTATACAGTATCCATATTTAATTTGTTTTTACTACAATCATTCTATTTCTATAGCTATTTCTATGTAGCTTTTGTTGTAGTCGATGAGATTTCCACCACTGTGCCAGCCATGGTTAGAGAGTTACTTTGACTGTTCTGAAAAAGTCAGGTGATCTACAGTTTAATTCTTTTTTTCCATGGCTGAAAGAGAATGAAACCTGTTAGAATGACACTTTTTTTGCCAGCCATTTCCACAACCCTACTAGACTTCCGTGGATGAGATCCCACAGGACCTTAAAAACCATGTCTTCTGGAAGTGGACAGTGGAAGAAAAAGAGTTGGAATTTCCCCATTCACTAGTCAAGTGGGAACAGGAATCAGTTGTCTTTCTTTTGAATTCCCAAAGCCTTTCACATAACCATCTTCAAAGGTCATCATATTGCTAAAATATAGTGCCATATATCATCTATGGTCATGAACAAACTGTGTGAAACATTGCATGGAAGCCAGAAAAGCCTTATGTAGTTGTGAGGAAAGTTCTTTGTAAACTCAAAAGATCTGTTTAAATGTGAACTATTATTTTTCTGTTACGTGACTCCAGTTTAGTATACTTTAATATGGAAGCACTATATTATGAAAAATAGATTTCACAGATGTTGCCTAGTATAGAAAATTTATAAAACGTACAAAAACATACTTTCGACCCTAAAATACTTAAGTGTTGAAATGTTAATCGAAATTTTTTTTCTTCTCCATTTTTGACAGTCATTAAGTACATATCCAGTCACAGTGACAACAATATCTGTTGTTGGCCAGTGGCTTGGGAATCTAAATATATATAATATTTTGCAAGGTTGAAGAATATATGTTTATACATTTTTGAAAATGAATTCAGTGGATCAATTCAATTACCAGTTTGGTATTGTTCAATATGCACATGTAAGTAACACTTACATATCAACTATGAAGTACTAGATCCTTTATATCTTTTGGTTCTTTAGCTTCATAAGATGGGTAAAAAGTATTTAATATTTTTAATTTATGGGAAGATAAAAATAATATGATTTAGAAAAAATCTATTATAATTTGGTTAAATTTTATTTCATCAGGGCCTTGAAAAATCAAAGTACAAGATACCAAGAGAGATTTTCTCCTCACGAAATGCTTATTTAAGTGTTCTGCCTTAAAGTCAACGAGTGCTTGGATGTTATGTTTTATTTCAATGAAACTATATATATATATATATTAATGTTTATAACCCAGAAAACAAATTATGTAAAAGTACATGTAGTCATAGTATTTTCTTGTCGATAGGTGTAGCATCCAGGATGTAAAGGAATCATTCTTTGATTTTGACTCTGATTTCAATCATTTTATCAGTTACTAAGCACTGATTACCTACTTTAAGCATAGCACTCGTATATATGTGTGAGTGTGTGTGTGTGTGTGTGTGTGTGTATAGTTATATATACCCATATATCTATATAAATAGAATTTATGGAATCTCTTATTATCTCCTTTTTACTTCTTCGAGCTTTTATATATAACTAAAAGACCAGCAAGTACAATAATATGCTGGTAACTTCATTTCTAGCCTGGTGATATGAGAATTAGCCTTATAACCCCTGCTCTTGAGAGTTATCTCTCTAATTCCAACAGGAACAGTATTCTTCCACAAATGCTTCTAAAAGTTTTCTTTATGATTCCAGGGCTGTGGCTCCCAGATGAGCATGTCAGAAATGTCCTGTAGTGAAAGTACATCTTCTTGTCAGTCTCTAGAACATGGCTCAACTCCAGAAATCCTCATTGGCCTGCTTTATAATGCCACAACTGGCAGATTATCGGCAGAAGTGATAAAAGGCAGCCACTTCAAAAACTTGGCAGCAAACAGACCACCCAGTGAGTGAAAATCTTTTTTTTTTTAAATCCTAATACTTTTTATACTTGTGGGACTCTCAGTGGTGGGGACTTCAATCCTATCATTTAGACCTACCCAATAAAAATGAAATGGTACAATCATCAACTAATCTGTTTCATGTTTTCTATTTCCAATCATTTGGGAAATAAATCTGAAATTCAAAATATTAGCTATGAGTTGACAAGACTTTTAATTTTTTATGGTAACTTGAATAAATTCTCTTTATCATAATGTTTAACTATTAAGTATTACTGCTAGAAAGGAAAAATTAAAGCATTTTAAAAGTATATAATAATTAATAGACCTATGTAAAACTATTATTCTTAAACAAAAGGCTAATGTCCTTGTATTTCTCTTAGTGTACTTCTATAAGCCATAGTATTTACTCATGTATTTTCTCTTTATATCTTTTTACTACTACATTTTGAGAAGAGATTATTTTCCCAGGTAATTCTCCTTCATTTTACTTTTTTTTCTACTCTTAAATAGCTGCCAGCAGAAACTTCTCTAAGGTACATGTTCTTTATCCTTGCCAAGGCAGATAAGTTAAAGCAGTCAGCTGTTCATACTAGTTGGTACTTATTCCTCTGTTCCTGCCCCTGCCTCACTGCCCCTCAGTCCTCACCACCTTTATCTCTATTTCCCCATCCAACTTCCCTCTGCTGGGATCCTGGGAGGGAAGGGATTCTGATCTTGTAGTGTGGGCTTCTAACTCTGCAGAAAGTCACAAGCAGTGCACCAGGGCATAAGTCATTCTTCCCTTGACCCAAATGTGATTAAATCTCCAACTAAAACTTAAAAAAAATCTTTAAAGTAATCAACACCCTTCAGGTAGTTGAAAATCTTTCATAAATATTTAAATATAGATTCCAATCAACTTTGCAACAACTTATGCTGCAATTTTGAATGTTATTATTTGTTAGTGAATGGGAATGAAAAAATCTTAAAGATTAATGAAATTTTTGTCAGCAGTAATGTTAAGAACCAAGATGCCTTCACTCTTTTTTACCTTTCCCCTTCATACTTTACAGTGAAAATATCAAGGAACAAGGAAGAAGTTACATGAGTAAATACTACATATTGTAGTTAATCCTTAATTACTGATGTTAATATAATTGGGGGGAAGCATGGATAAATGAAATCTATATTTTAGCCTACAGTTTAATGTCTTTGACACATAAATCTTTAATTAGGTTTGCTATACTGCAGTAGAATGACTCATGTGCATTTACCCTCCTATTCTTCTAAACCACTGTGCATTGGCCTAAAAGCAAGCAAGAGGGAAAAAAGTTGATAGCTTGGCTAATACACAAAATAGATGATAACTTCTTACGTAATCAGTAGTTGATTATACTTTGTAATTACTGATGAAAACTGTCTAATGCTTAATCATTTAATGGAAACTTACAAAATAAAGAATGGATAATTTTCAGGTTAAGAAGAATGTTACATTGCTAATTATTTCAGAATCAGGGCAATAGCATTAGAATTGATTGATAATAATGACTGACTGACAGTAGAATGGTAAGCTAAATGCAATTTGTCAATTTTTTAAATGATACAAATGTGGATTATGATTTAATTAAAAGACTTATTTTTTAGTATATTCTCTACAATTCCCCCAAATTCATAGGCCCTCCATAAATAATTAGATTGGATTAAATTATGTTTGGAATGATCAATTATATCCAAAATAACAATATTAGCATTTAAGAGCAAAAGTTATAATGTTAGAGTTGATATAACTTTGAATCATTTTCACTTCAAACAACTTAATTATATTTTATATTGGGAACAATGTCAGTTTTTTAATCCTAAATATTGCATGAATAAGCTTAAAGTTCAGTAAAATAACAAAAAAAAGTTATTCTATATTACTCTGTTTCAGTCTTTTATAGCCTGATCATTTGCATGAGTCTATGTTCAATGTGCTTTAGACCAATTAGATATTGTTAGAAAGATCTCCCATTTTAAAAGTGTAATTTTTTGCTAAAGATTACACAATGGCCTTTAAAATTTTTTCATTCCATGAAATTTACCCAACAGCCCTTTCGTTCAATCCTCTATCTGAACTAAACTGCTAAAACTTTGTGTTCTTCCACTCCAGTAAACAGTGTTTCCTCTTTAACTTTAACCTTTGACCCTCTCTCACCCAACGATTGACATCTGGTCATTATTTCTTTTACTGCTTTCCACCCCCTGTTGTCAGATGGACTGTTCTGTTGTCTAAAACACTTGATAGGTGGACAGGTTTATATAATCCGAGGTGAGTTCTTGTAGAGGCTAATTGGATGTTGTCTTTTCATGCAAAAAAAAAAAAGCAAACCCTAAAACTTGCCAGCAGTGAAGCTGTCCACCATGTTGGTTTCCAGAAAATGCACATTTATTATCTGTGGTACTCTTAAGTACGACTAACTGTAGACATCTCTGATTATGGATGATGGTATTCAGAGGACCTACAAAGTTACAAATATGTGAAGAGCTTCTTTTATCAAAGTTGGTAAATAATTTTAGTGTTCCAATAATTTTACTTCACACAGCAGGAATAAAGTTTGATGTTTTTGATAAGAAACATATCAATTTTCTTCCATGTTAATTGAAATTCTTTTATGAAATATACATGATGGAGCAACATGCTGTATACCATTTGCATGCGTTAAGAGAACTAGGAAACTCAAAGTTTTAAAGAGAAAGTTTATCACCCAAGTTGTAGAAGGCAATGCATAGGTACAACTCATTTATACACTATACATTGCATCAATCTTTTATATTTCATAAAATTATTAGCTGGCATTTTAAAATTTCACATTCCATTGTGAAAAAATCCTACAGCATTTATTTTATTTTCCAAGAAAAGCACATTAAATGTATTATTGCATGAAAATAGGGAAGAGAAAATTTTACTTGGTTTTCTAAACTTTGATCACCTAATGCATTTGGCTTCATTTTGGTCTTTAAATGTTTTGTAAAAAATATTAAAAAAAAAACCACATCCATGCAGAGATTTTTTTGGCATTTCATCCTAAGCTGTTTTGATGTCTCCTTTGCACTTATATGTTCCTCTCCTCCTTTTCATCAGTTGCCTTCATTCTCACTTATTTATTTATTCTTAGTCTCTAAAAGCACAGTGGAATGCTTTATAGTGTTGTGGCTAATTGAAGCTTGCTAAATGTCTAATAATGCTATGAAATCCTGCTTAGTAAAGCTAAATGGGAATGGTAGAGGTGGCAGGGGTGGTGGTGGGACCGTGAGGGAGGAGAAAGGATTATGAGGTATACCTTTAAGTAAAAATTTTAGCTTAGGGTGGAAATATTGAGGTAGTCATCACTGCATCAAAAATATTTTACCTGCTTAGTTTCCTCTTTATATTCATACTATTCAATAACTGTATTAAAGTAGAATTGATTGAACTTTCTTCAGTTAACGTGGTATACACCATATCCTTAGATATTCATACATAATCATTTTAGCAAATCTTAAATTTTCTTTTTTTGAAAAATTTTTTGAGTTTATGTTCCAAAATGTTTTTTGTGTTTTCTCCCCCTGTAGATACCTATGTTAAATTAACTCTACTGAATTCCATGGGTCAAGAGATGTCCAAATGCAAGACATCCATCCGCAGAGGGCAGCCAAATCCCATATACAAGGAAACCTTTGTTTTTCAAGTGGCACTGTTTCAGCTTTCAGATGTGACGCTTATACTGTCCGTGTATAACAAGCGCAGCATGAAACGAAAAGAGATGATAGGCTGGATTTCTCTAGGTCTCAACAGCTCAGGAGAGGAGGAGCTCAATCATTGGACTGAAATGAAGGAGTCAAAAGGACAACAAGTATGTAGATGGCACTCACTATTAGAGTCATAATGGACAGAGCCAAGAGTGATATGGCTCAATGCAGCCTTGTTTCTGGCTCCAGAAAGGTCGTTTTTACTTAATTATTACTAGGAGAACAGTTCACAGAAGTGTCAGATTCAACATTCCACCTTAAAACATGCACTAAGTGCTATGGAACAGAACAGCTAATACATCATCTCTTCATTGATTTTCAGGATCTCTGGTGGAAATTGCCATGGAATATGAGAAACTTACATGATCATGGTCAAACAGCAAATCTCCAGAGGTTTAATCATGTTTTGGTTTTTACAGTAATCTCATATTAGCTCCTAAAGAGCAAGCTATTTCATTAAAAACCAGAATTTTCATGGAATAAAAAAAATGAGAATTTTGGTACCAGTACTGTAAGAATATTGGCATTGTTCTAGAGATTCTCCATAAAACATTTTTTGACCAGCCAACACCTAGTGTTAATGACAAGAAGCCTTGGTCAGTTTGAAAGTAACCTAAATCAGTTCTAATAGTAAAAGTTTAATCTCATTGAAAAAGATTTTATTTTGTATTTTTCTCTTTGCATAGATTATTATGCCTCATTTCTCTGTTAAAACATCTCAGTAGCATTAAATCTAAGTGGAAGCAGGTATACTTTGACAAAAAGAAGACATTTCTTTAGCATGTCATGGGTACAAGCTCCACTTGGACCCGAGTCATTTTTCCCCTTGCCTATGCTTCTGCTTAACCCAAAGAGACCAAGTCACTGTACTGGTCCCTTGCAAGCCTTCTTAGACAGGTTGTACTGTAGAATTATGTAACTTTCTGTTGAAAGCACTTCCTATATTCATGTATTCCAACATAGGAAGCTCATAGAGCAGGACTTGATTTTTTAAATTCTTTCAATAACTGATATTAATTAATTTTAAATGCCAGTATTGTGAAGAATATATTTTTAAAACAATGTAGTAAGTTAGCTGCTGGAAGAAAAATAATTCAGTGTGAAGAAGTTTTAACTGTCTGCTACCAACATTTAACAACAAACATTGTTTTTAGCAAAGTAAGTATTCCTATTAAGAAAGAAGCTGCTCTCTAAGTCTTCAGTCTTAGCCTCAGATGCTAAATTTGTGATACAGAGACTATCCTGTCTCAGATTCAGTCAAGACCTCATGTTAAAGACAGTTCTGAAACTCCTTCTGATGCTTCTAGTGACATGACTAATTTTTATGAAATTTACAAATACGTTCTTCAACGTAATATCATCCTGTGCCTTTCATGTCTGTTAAATTTGCTCATACAACTTGAGAAAGCTGTATTTGCAAAATTAGGCCTTCAATTTTTATAAACATAAGAATTCCTCAGAACAGTATCATATGGTCTTTTTTCCCTCTGGACTATGTAAAGTTGTATATTATGTGCTAATTTTTTAAATGACAAAAGCAGTTTCATTTGAGTTGATTTTTTAAAATCTAGCAGGTTTGGTTGTAAGTAATATTACATATTGTCCTACTTTGCTTCCCGTCTGCTGTCTATAACTTTGCTCAAAAATATTGTCACTTTTATATATGTAAACATATGTTTTCCTTCGCCCTCTTTCCTTTCTGGGCCAAATAGAACAAATAATTATTTCCTTACCAATTACTGAAAAGTAGTGTTTGGTTTTTAAGAGATTCACCGTGTACTCTAATGTACAAATATATGATAGATAGCAAAACATCCTCATACAGATTATCATTTGAATTTGAGTTTGTAGAAGAATCTTACAAGTATTCCCCAAATTTAGTAACCTTGATTACATTTTAGTTCAATTAAGTTAACAGATTAGAAATGGCAGTTCAATACATTCATCCATATGAATTATAAGAAAAATTATTATTAGACTAATCTGAAATTTATGAATGCATATTACATGGTTTCAATTATGGGAAAATTCATTCTTTCATTAGAGTAGTGAACTTTTCCCAGGATTTTTGTAAATGAGTTAGTCAACAATCATGTATGAATCACAAGACATAATGTGCAATTTAAGCAAGAGCAGCAACAGTACACAAGAATATTTTGAAAGGAATTAAGAATCTTAACTTGGAAATCATATCTAAGTTTTTGACATGGTAATTATTTGTTCTAGTTTTTAAAAAGATTGATTATGCTAACCATAATTACAATGTCCCCAATAAGAAAGAGGCATTAGCCTTATTTATAACCATATTAAGCCTTACTCAAACACAGTAAGATTTCCTTGTTATTTTACCTTTGAGTGAGCAATCCACTAGCCAGTTATTAAATTTGTTGTTTTTTTTCAGACCAAATCCAAACTGGTGTATAAGTTTCAGTATATCCCATACAACTTCTAATCAGAAAACCTACAGATCTAGAAAATAATCAGGAAGTTGAAAATGTTAGACAAGGCTCCTATTCCCCTAGGCTCACAAAGATAACATAATCTATATATTTAGATTCTATAAAAGTGAAGCTGTTACTTTCAAATTAGTCAATTCTGCTTCTTCTCTGCTTACCTAAGTCAGAATAACCTTTTGGTTTAGGTCCTAATTAATGATTCCTTCCATTCTAACCCTACTTCTTTGCTTCTCTAAATACACGCACACACAGAGAGAGAACAAAATACACATCCTATCCTGTTCATTGGCAAAAATAGTATTGGTTCTTAGAGTAATTACTTCTAAAAGACTGTCTTTTCTCTTGGGAAAAAAAGACTTAAATAGAGCTGAACAGATTCTTTCCCAACCCCTTACTATACCAGATTTAATATGTAAGATAGCATTGCTGGTTTTTTTGTGCTTTAATTTTCATGAAAGCTTTAAGGCAAATTTTTATATCCTAGTAATTACAGCAAATAGAGGCCCACTGGTGGGCAGTAGGTATGGGTTCAGAAATTTGAGAAAGAAAACCCAGTTTCTTATTGTTCTGTTAAAAACCCCTAAGTTTTGTAATAGAATGAGAAAGGCCATATATGACAATTAAGAGGCATGTGAGCTCCTGCTCCTACAATTACAGCCTTTATTTATCCACCAAATGAGCTCCAAAATATAGTGGTTTCTTACTGCCTGGGAAACAGAAGGTATACTTCAGATTGGTAGAGAATGCTAGTGCAATATAGATTCTTCTTGCCTCTCAAAAGTCTTCTTGCTTAACCTCAATTCTTTATTGCTGTTTATATTTTCTTTGAAATTTTATTTGCACATTATATTACAGTTCACACATTAGACATTCAGATATTGACATTGTAGTAACAGAATAACCAAATGTTTCAGAGTATTAAAATAACAATTAAAATGCCAGCCCACCCAAAGCATACTTCAGATAGCTAATTAAATAAGCTAGAAGTATATCTTTGTCTAAGCTTTATTCTGGAACTTAGCTTCTAGAACATCAGTGAAATTCTTGTGACCCTCACTTGTAAATATTCAGCAAGTTTATAGTAAATTGGATATAAAATGATTGCAAGGTGACTCATCTCCAGTATAGGAAGTAAAAGTAGACTTGAGAATGTCAGCCAAAAGGAAGACAGGAGTAAATGAACATGTGGGTCTTATGTACAACCCTGGAAACATGTTAGCTTATATAGTCAAAAGTAATGGAGGTGAATTTTGGAACTGGAAGAACATTCCTATCCAGAAGGCTTTTCTACAGCCATATTCCATGGGTGTATGAATAGAAGGGCCAAAGCTCTCTTTGCATTCAGTTGACACATGACTACATAGACTAAGCTGTCCACTTGCAAGCAGTTTGCAAGTTAAAATTCTGATACTGTTCCTAGAAATTGTGATTCCATGATACCTATCCTCTTCTTGCTTACTGTGTCATCTACCACTGTCCTTAAACTCAATCACCTCTGCTGAAGATGGTTGTCATCATTGTCATCCCCACCAGGAAATAGTTCTGAGCCCAAGGCTAATTATGTTGTTAGGCATTGCAAAAAATTAGTTTTTAAAAGATAGCACTTCATGACAATCAAAAAATGCAGGCACGAAAATCATAGGTACCAAATGTGGACATAAAACATATGACATTCATTTCTGCCATTGAACTTTGCTTCCCTCCACCCTCTCTCTTAGAAGCCTCAAACCATGGAAAGTATGATCATCAATGATCGTGAAGATGATAACAATGAGAGTTGTCATGTTTTTTTTTTTACTAAAATAAAATCCAAATGGCCCCTGTGTGGCAGGTTGTAAAATAACTCTTTAGTATATCAACACTGCCTATGAACAGGAAAAAAATTAAGGGATTAAAGAGTTAGAAGTCTGGGGTAGAAGAGCATTAGTTTAAGTTACTCTTATTATATTGAATTGCAAATGTGTTGTGTAGTATTTAAATAGAATTTTTCCATGACGATTTTTAAGTGTCTAAGATTTTTATTAACTTTACAAGGTCAGATTTCCTTCCCCATAGAATGGTGAGCCAACTTTTATAAACCAACACTGGGCATTTAAGCAAGGAGGGTGGGCAGTGAATAATTTTTGGTATACAAGAGAGTCTCTGTTGGCCATATCCTGAAGGGACTGTGGTAGAAATGACTATCTTTCTGCTTTAATGTTTTATAGGGTGCATTCTGCCCATCGGCCTTATCCAGGGCTTCTTCTGTATGTATGAAACCACATGCACAAGAAAAGACCAACTTCCAGGCAGCAAAATCCTGTATTTTAAACAGGACTTCGAGAATAGCATGCTAATTGAACACTTTGCTTATGCCAAGGCAAAATCTAAAACAAGGATGAGGAAAAAAGCAGGCATTCTCCCCTTCGAGTCCATGGAACATACATTGCTATCCTTCCCTCTTCCACCTCAAAAAAAATCCATTGCCCAAGTGTGAAAGGCAGAATTAAATTTCTCTACAAGGAAAAAAAAATTAAACATTACTTCAGTGACTTTTAGGCTAGCATTTTAATGAAAGGAGTTTTATGTGAGATAATAAATGAGTGAGGTATTGAGACTAGGTTTAGTCATATTAGGTGTTTTTTTCTTTCCTTAAAAAGGCAGAGAGATGTGAAATGAAACAAAAAAAATGAGGGGCATTTTATTTGGGGTATCTATATGCTTTGGAGAACTGCCCTAATTCAATATAAACCTTTGTCAAGACATTCCCCAGGCTAGTAAATAAATCCTATTATGGTGGTTTTTGAATCTTGAAAGTTACCTTTAGATTATTGTTCAAATATTTCTTCACTGTGCTGCCTTTAAGATGATGAATATGAGGCAGAGAAGGGATCTCAGAAGAAATTTATCTAAAAGGCAAGTTCCATGACAAGGTCACATTTTTCATGTTGTAGAAACAGCAGGAGAATCATTCTAAAAGCTATTTTCATAACAAACTACATCATTCTTTTTTACTATGCAGGGTAACAAGGATGACCTTTTGGGTAGGAAACTTGTAATAGTCTTTTAAAAAATTAAATAGTAGCAGGACCTCCTGCCCCTTATCTGCTGTGCCATCTGGGGATTCATCTTGCTCTGAAAGTCAACCATTGGCTCTGGGTCTGAGAATCCTATCCTCAGAAATTCTCCCTCTTTCCACCCTGCTCATAGAATAGTTGGGGGAATACTGAATGAATTCTATGGTTTAGAATGTAATCTCGTCCCTGTTCTTCCAAGAGTTAGAATATGCTTATGTTCAGTTTCCCCTTTAAACATTTTCACTTTATTTGATCCCCACTTATATAATTTCTCAACTGAAACATTTTATTTGGGGTTTAGTGTCCTTTGCCAATCCTTGGGTTCAAATCAAATTTATTAAACCAAATTAAAGATTTTTTTTAAAAAACTGTTTCAATCTATTTCATTTGGGCCAACAATTTCTTACCATACTTACCATATAATTCATGTTATCCTCAACCTCATACCATCACTAGCAAATGTTCAGGATCAGCCTGGGGAAGCTTGGTAATTTTACATACTTGTCCCATGCAGCAATTTTTGTATTCATCATCAGCTTCATTGTCATCACACTCCTCATAGGATATGGCATTTTTGGATTCTCCACTAGAAACAGCATTATTCCTGGCAGCTAACATGTGAGCTCTGCCTCTTCCATGGCTTTGTCCTCTGTTAAGGTTCTTCCTTTTAAGTGACGTATTAATTCAGGGACCCCGGGTCTTCCTTCTCCTCCTCCTCTTCTAAAGAAAAATGATATAGATAACAGATTGCCTTTGCTTCAGTTTTCCCTTATTTTCAAATCTGGCCATGCTTTCTCCTCTCATGCAGAAGCTGCATGTTTCAGGTGTTCATTGGAGGATTTTTTTTTCCCCTGAAAGAAAAGACTCTGGCCCTTCTACTTCTTGACCCATGATAAATAAGATTATTAGGAGATGTGAACTAACATAGTTATCAGTCACAGAGAGCTGAGAATTTAATTAGACCATTTTTCTTTCTGCACTGCTTTATCAATGATCTGGTCTTAGCTTGAGGGAAATAGCAAATAAATAGAACCATAATATGACTAAGTGTGTTAGACTGAAACTGGGAATCTGGTAGCCAAAATGAATTACTAAACCTCTCCCATCTTTAGCATTTATACCAGTACAAAGAGTCTTTTTTTTAAACGGGGTTTTAGTGTATCCATAAATATTAATTTCCCATCCTGGGTCCCCTGACCACTTCCTCAGTGCCTTTGGAATTTACAAGACAGAGGTAAGTTTATAATGGCCACTCTGAATCATACTTTGAATGATAGGGGCATCCTAACTTTTTCCCAATCATATTGATTAACCAATAAGAGGACTCAGAAGGTCTACCATTTGACCTTAAGACATTTTAAAAGCCAGTGAAACCAAGCCTTTATAGACATACTGCCCTCTTGGGATTAGAGGTGGGAGCATAGGGAGAAGGGGAGAAGCGCCACAGCCCTTTTCACTTAGAAGCCTTAAAAATAAATCCATTTGTCTTGAAATGTGTGAATAAATAAAAAAATCAGGTGGTTCGGAAGGGAACTTAGTTGTAAATTCACCAAAAGTTTGCCATAATTTTAGTGGTGAAGCTACCACGTTTTGATTTCAGTACACAAAAAATAAGGCTATTCCTAAATAATTGATCATTAGAACAAAATCACTGCCAGGCACTATTATGCAAGAGTTTGACATTTCTCCATTGTCAGCCTGACAATCTGTATCTTAAGTTGTCTTATTATTTGGAGACCCTTCTTCCCACCTGCTTCTTTAGGATTCTGGATATCAGTAAACCTAGCTTGTTCTGCTTGTTCTTTGAGTTTGTCTTCCTGAATATTCAAGATTACTTTAAAAAAGAAAAGCCCTAAACACCATTCACTTTATTCCTTTAGCATGTGATCTCTCACCTGACACATATTGTGTTTAAGATGAATACCCAATAGATGAAATATAATGCCGCATTATGCCTTGAAAAAATAATAATTTTCTGAAATTGGTTTATATATTTAGTTATTGCTAAAATGCTTATTACCATGGTACTTAAGCACTTGATATTAAATATGAATATATTGTTTAATGAGGAAACAGGCTTTCCCCTATGATCTCTAAGACTTATTGTTTTTCTTTGTCTTTTGCATCTGTTTGAAGGGATTGCTGAGAGCTTCTTAACGGCATTTCATTTGTCATTTTCTGAGTAGGTAACCTTCCTCCTCTTTGTGCTATAATTTCCTGTAACAACTAGACTTTTGATACCCTAAGGGGTCAGTCTTCCCCGTGATGCCTATGCATGACACCCATTAATACTGGTGAAAGTAATACACAAGCACCAACAGGAGACAAGACCCCCAAAGTGTAATAGGATCAGCAGATCAGAGCCCTGATAGAGAATGGCGCCTGCAATACAACTAAATGTGATTTCAATTATAAATGGAGTAGAAGCCAGGAACAGGATTAAGAATTTCTAAGTATGTAAATCTTCCTTCTTATTGGTTTGCATTTTTCCCCAGCTTACATATTTATATTTTATTTGCAGTGTGTACTCAGTGAATAAAAATTTCTGAAATAATTCCACACATCTATTTAACCATGCAATTAAAAAAAAAAAAGACAACTAAAGTCAGCGTGTTATAATAGAGTTTATCTGTCATCTTTTTGAATAAGTACTAAGAGAATTTGAAACATACTGTGTGCGATTGTGAGCTCTATCTTAGGAGGGGAAGCCCAGGCTAGCTTTGTGTACAATTGGATGTTATGTTATTAATGTGTTAAAATTGAATGAAGTCCAATTGGAAGATGGTCATTTAAGCAGCATTTTGTTTTTAGAAATCGTCTTGAATTTGCTCCTAAACAGATTCCAAACACTGCTTTGCTTACATAAAATTCTACTGTAAATATTTTGAGCTTTTTTTTAATATGTCTTCCCACTCTCCTCCCCCTGCCAATTCCTCCCACCTCATACAAGATGGGCATACTACTACTGTAGCAACATGTTTTGAAGGATTTTCTCAGCTGTCATAAGAAGGGGCAGCTAAACTTTGGCTAAGTTTTTACTAGAATTTTGAAATAAGAAAATTTCTAAACATTACCTTTTAGTTAAATTTATCAGGGGAGACCAGGAGCGATCCTTGGTTATTTTATGGATGAATAGGCCTGTGATGGTCACTGGGGCCACTCTCCTTTTCTGTAAATACTGAGGTGCATTAATGCTTAATACTGTTTCGTTTCTCAAAAGTATTTTTAATGCAATTTTCATGAAAAACTTAATTAGTGAAATCTTTTATTCGAATTTCCCTTAATTTGCTTTTTTGAGGAGAGATATCTCCTTGATATGTATACTTTCTTACAGAGCTTTCTTACCTATTTTTGTAACAGTGGATATACTAGTATGAAGTTTAAATGCTCTGTGAGCAAAATTATATCTCTCTTTAACCTAAGGAAATATACTGCTGATTAAGTCTTGGTCTTAAATTATTTCCAACTTGTTTGCTGGTGAGTCTAAACCAAGAACTGATCTCATTAGTAAATACATGTTTGTGCTGTTATCAGCAATGTTGTTGAAATGTTTTATGTCACATTTTAATTCATGTTTTCATTAAAAGATATAAATAGATGGGTGTGTGAAGCAGTCCATTCTGTAGAATAGTACATATCTAATGACTTTAGTTTGAGTCTGTCTATTGAGAAGTGCTCTATGTACAATTTTAACCATATACCTACTTTTCTACTGCCTGTATAGCACCGATTCTCTTGGTGCTTTGTTCCCTTTGTATAACTGTATTATGCAGAAAAAACGGATGTCCTGGTGTGTAAACAGTGTCAATGTATTTGAGAAATATCTTCAATTGATTATACTAAGGAGGTCTTAAATGGCAGTTTAGTTTTTCATAATAGAGTACAAATTTGTTTAATGGGTTAAAAGTTACTCGCCTCCCCCTTGCTTCAAGGAAGAAAAAAAAAAAAAAAAAAAAAAAAAAAAAAAAAAAAGCTTTATGAGTACATATCCAGAGTGAAGAAATCTCTGACTTTTGTCCTATGGTGTTACACAAAGAATAATCCTTATTCTCATTCAGTGAAAAGGGACTTTTCATTTGGCGGTTACACAATAATTATTGTGCATTCCATAAGCAAATCTATGAGCATATTGTTAATCACTGCTGGGGCTGAAAGCCTCTCATGTAATCTGGTCACATGTTATCACTAGCAAAAAACGTTCATGTTCTATCTTTACGTTGTGGCTTAAATCTGGACCCCAAAGAGAATGAACTATAGGTATATTTAATGTTTTGTTATCCTTCTACAGAGTTCATAAATGAATCGAGAATTCAATCTAAATATCTTCAAAGAAATTTCTCTACTTCCCGGTCCAATTTGATATCGTATATTGGACTTTATTATACCCAAATATATACTCTTTCTAGCACCATCCTTAACATGAACTTGTCAGTGTTTTCATTAGCAATAACCGTGTTATGGTTTTGCTTGACAAAAATGCTCTACCTGGCTTTGATTACTTAATCCTTTCGTTAATTTTACTGGCTAGTTATCTCAGTTCAAAAGATACAGGTTATAATATTTTCATGTTTCATTGTCTTGTTTACTTGCTGTTTTCCTCAATAAAGATTTTATAACAACAGAATCGTTTTTGAAAAGACCAAGCTTGCCAGTACTGTTTTGCACATGAAAAAGAATTTTAACTCATGGTGCTGGAAAGTTGACAGAATTTAAAGTCACTACATTATTATTAAGTTACCAACTGCCATTAAAATCCCTAGTTCCATAAATTAATCAGAAGCCATCCCAATTAACTTTTTTTGAAAAAGAACACCAATGCTCTATTACCATGGTTTAAAGTTTTTTTTTCCTCTAGAAAACATCATTGCTTTCTGGGGATACTAGCAATGAAACATGTGAAGGTGTTCTGTTTGAAACTAAATTGATTAATACTCCAGCTATAAGACAGAAGATTGGGATCTTGTCTATTACTTACTGCTGAATTTCTCCCTTTTATCAAGTATTATTATTATCCATTATTACATCAAAGTTGAAAAAGCAGAAAGAACAAATTTGTTTCCAAATATTCACCAAAAAAACCAAAACTGTATTATTCTAAATTTTCAAGTGACTAAGTCGTTATAAATTTGGTAGTTAGACTTTCCCTGATGTATAAACAGTGTGAACGTATTTGAGAAATATCTTCAATTGATTATTCTAAGGAGGTCTTAAATGACAATTTAGTTTTTTATAATAGAGTACAAATTTCTCATCTAGGTAGCTTATGGCTAATTTTCATCCATAGCATAACGGCTGGGGGAAAAAATGAAGGTCCCATGGTATATATGTACATCTCTATGGTATGTCTTACACTTGAGATATTGTTTGGGGGGGGGGAGTTACAAGGAATTCATGCAGTTAAATATCACACCGTGTCACTGTATCTGAGATTGTTATCAGAAATTCGTTGTTACAACTATTCTGTCATATCTAAGAATCTCCAATATGCAAAATATTTACTATTAGTCACTTTTTTCTTTTTTCATTTGAAAATAAAGTCATTCTCAATTTAAAAATTCTCCATGTATGTTGCACATGTATTTTGCCTATTTTATAATAAAAGTTGCCGTAGTATAATTGTACATAAAACACCAAGAGTTATAACCCACAGAACTGTAGAATTTGGGAGCTCCCAAAAGACCATCTTTGCCAATCCTCTGCCAAATGCCAAGCAAATAAGAATAAAAATCCAATAAATCTGTTGTGGTGAGCAAAAGTAAGAAAATGCAATTAGGGAGAAATCATCTAAACTCTACTTTTAAAGAACATGAGTGGAGCCAGACCTAAAGTTGGTAAGTCCTGGGTTCAGAGCTGATCTCTGATCCTTCCTAGCTGTGTGAACTTAGGTAAATCACTTAATCCCAGATAAGTCCCTTACCTCTTTTCTGCCTTGGAGCCAATAACCTATATTGATTCTATGGAAGATAAGAGGTTTTAATAAAAAAATTTTAAGAAGAACCTGAACTCCAAACTATCACAAAACCCAATAATGACCAATATATCTAGTTAGTGCTTTAATTTTTGAAAAGTGCTTTGCATGTATTACCCTATTTGATTCTCACATGAAATCCTAAGAAGTGGGAACTATTATTATCACCATATTACAAATGAGAAAACGAGGCCCAAGAGTGCTTAAATGACTTGCCCAGAGTCATACTCCTAAGTAAAGTCATAAGTTAGGATTCAAACTCAGATCCTACCTACTACAAGTCAAGTTGCCTCTTAATAAAGGGATCTAAATGATCACACTATAGAATACTCTTCAAAGACATCAGCCCAGTATATTATCATTGCCTCCAAAATAAAAAATTTCTGGGAATTGTAAAGAAATATTACAGTGAGAAAATGTTATTCTCTCCCTCTGCAAAACTGTGGTGGAAAAACATATGAATATAGTGAAATGAAGAGTCTGCTAAATAAGGACGGATACAAAACAAAACACCACCAAAAAACTCCTTAAAAAAAAAGATGCAAAAAGACAAGATCAAGAATATGATCAAGATTACATAATCATGAAGATATAGTAAATGTGGTCTTGTCTCCAAATTCACCAAACATTAGAACTAGAGAAGGGCATCTTTGAAAAAATTAAAAAGTAAATGTTAGATCCAACTAATGAAAGTATTACTTTACAAAACATAAAAAACTAGCTCATGGGATGTCAGTTAGAAGGGACCTCAAAGGTTACCTAGTTGAGCTTCTTGAGGTTCAAATAAATGTTGGATTGTTTGACTGTAAACGTGTAGAACTCTGCCCCAAGAGGAGGTGCTATAGGCTCGAAATGAAGGTTCAATAAAAATTTAGGTAAATTCAAAATGATTTAATGTTACTTATTTTTAACATTCATTTTTTAAAAAGTTAGTTCCCAGGAGCTCATTGTACATAGTAACAGAAATATTATAAGATAAACAGTTATGAATGACTTAGCTATTCATAGCAAAACAGTGATCCAAGACAACCCTCAAGGACTCAAGACAAAAAATTCCATCTGCTGCCAGAGAAAGGAACAAAATTACTATATTTCACTTTATTTCTTCACTTTGTTCACATTATCTCTCACAAAATGACTAATGTGAAAAGATGTTTTATGCTATTACACGTAATCTATATTACACGCAATCTATATTGCTTGCCATCTCAGAGGGAGGGGTGGGGAAGGTGGAAAGAAGGGTGAGAATTTGGTTCAAACTCTTTAAAAGTGAAGATTTAAAATTGTTTTTTCATGTAATTGAAGGAAAAAAATAATTTTTTTTAAAATTTAGTTCCAAATTTTCTCCCGTAACTCTTCCCCATCCATTGAGAAGGGAAGCAATATGACATAGTGTCACATAAAACATTCCAAATTAGCTATGTTGCCAAAAAAAAAGAAAAAATATATCCTTCAATAATCAGAGTTCATCAGATTTCTCTCTTGAGATAGATAACATTTTTTATCATGGTTCCTTTGGAATTGTGTTGGGTCATTGTCTTGATTAGAGTAGCTAAGTCTTTCACAGTAAATCATCATTACAATATTACTGTTACTGTGCACATTGTTCTCTTGGTTCTTCTACCTTCATTTTGTTTCAGTTCATATAAATCTATCCAGGTTTTTCTGAAATTATCCTACTTATCTTTCTTTATAACCCAGTAATATTCCATCATAATCATATGCTACAACTTGTTCAACCATTCTCCCATCGATGGACATCTCCTCAATTTTCAATTCTTAGCCACCACAAAAAAAGCTGCTATTAATATTTTTTACATTTGTTCTTTTCCCCTTTTCTTTGACCTCTTTGAGACACACCTAATAGTGATATTGCTGGGTCAAGGGGTACAAATAGTTTAATAGCTTTAGGAACACATTTCCAAATTGCTTTCCAGAATGGTTGAACTAGTTCACAACTCTCCTGACAGTGCATTTATGTCTTCTATTTTTCTATATCCCCTCTAACTCATATCATTCTAAAATGAATTAATGGTTAGTAAGAGAAATTGGAAATGCTTAAAGGACTACCCTAACTTCTTAAGGGTGACATCCTGGATGATAACAATGCACTCATCCTACAAACTGCCTCATTGCCATTTGTCAGAGACAAAATGCTGGAGTAGATGGATCCAGCATGTTTTGTACCAGTGTGTCATTTGCATTCTTAGGTTAAATTAACATATCCACATTCCTTGAGCCAAGTGAAAGTTAAGCATTGGGTTCCAAAATAAATAGATAGCAAGCCATTATGAATTTTTAATAAGTATCCTTTGCAAGTCTTTCAAAATAGTTTCTTTCTCCTTTCACTTCCTCATGCTCTCCCATTTTCTCCATTTCGGTGCATTCTAAAATATAAGAAAAAATGTTTAGAACTTATGATACTTAATAAATATTTATGTTCTTTGAAAAATTATTACTGTGTGAACTTGTATGAAGAATTTCAAAAATGATGGAAATACTGAGACAAATCCTAAACTTAATGAAAATTCATCCTCAGAAATTTTATATATGATTGTAAAAACAATATTAATTCATAATTGAGGTTTGAAAAAAAAAGGGCCCTGGGCTCAAATTCCATGTCTAAAACTTAACTACCTGTGTGATACTGGACAAATTGCAACCTCCCTGGGGCTCTGCTGTCTCACCAGGAAAATGATGGCCCCTGCCATTCCTTCTAGCTCTCAATTATTTCAAGCGTTTCTCACAAGAACCCTGTTAGGTCAGTGCTATTATTTTTACATTTTACAGTTGAGGAAACAGATCTCAGTGAGGGGTTAAGTGGCATATCCCAACAAGGTCATCCAGCTCTCTAGTATCTGAAGAATGATTCGAACCCAGATCTTTCTCTCTTCTGACTCCAAACCCTGCACTCTATCCATTATCCACCCTGCCTCCCTTATCTCAGTACACTTGGGCAAATAAACAAGTCCCTAAGTAATAGAAACATGGCATTCTTGGTTATTTATCATGGTGCCTCACATAAGAATGGCCATTCAAAACCAGTCATCCTAGCCTGATGGTCTGGTGAGTACAAGAATTCTTCCTTCATTATTGCTACTGCTTGGGATTTCTGTTCCTTTTCCATTCTTTTCCTCTTGGCTGCTGTTCCCTGGTACTGTTCTCCCACCCTCCTCCATACACAAGACCCTTCTTCATTTCCCCGTAGAAAACTAGGATAGCAGAGTGTATAACGGGCAGGACTAGTGAGAAGAGTCAAGCCCCAAGGCTGCTCCTCTATCCTCTCCTCTACTGTCACCCTCCTTTACCCCCATCTCTAAAACTGATTTCTTCTAACAGCATCTGTAGCTCTTCCCACAGACTCATTCTATTCTTCATTTCCAAGCCCATCCCCAAGACCCCACATCCTCCGCAGAAATGCCCAGCTTACCTTGAATGTGCTTTTTCCTCACAAATATATGATGACAAATCCTTTACCCAAAGACCCCCATTAGCATTGCTGTATAAATTCCTTTTAGATCAAATGAAAGAGAAAAGTAACCTACCTGGGTAGATTAGCACAGTGCTTTGCACAAAGTAAGCATTTAATATTTAAGGCAGTGATTCCCAAAGTGGGCGCCACTGCCCCCTGGTGGGTGCTGCAGTGATCCAGGGAGGTGGTGATGGCCACAGGTGCATTTATCTTTCCTATTAATTGCTATTAACATTTTTAAAAATTAATTTCCAGGGGGCTAAGTAATATTTTTTCTAGAAAGGGGGTGGTAGGCCAAAAAAGTTTGGGAACCACTGATTTAAGGCTTTACTCATTCATTCCGAGAGCACAGTGGAAAGGAAAGGGGGTGACTCAAGGAGATAATCCAGGATGAAGAATGTCATTCAGGGCTATCAGGACCTGCTTCTACAGTTCTAGACCATTAGATCCTGGAATTCCTATAGCAATCATGTACTACTTCCCAACCCAGCTGGGCTCCCCCATCCCAGGCCATACACCTTCCATCAGTGACTTGGATCTGTAGTTTTTTTCTTTCTATTGGGTGGGTGAAGATGGCAGAGAGGGTGGAGAGAGTCTTGAGTCCCATCGCAGTGACACACGAAGATGAAAGGAGTTGATGAATAAGAGTAAACATATTCGATAGTCCAAAATTAAACTTCAGAATAATTTTGGTGATAGAAATGTTACATAGATGTCACAGATTTAGAAATATCAAGGCTAACCCCATCCCCATTTTGCAGATTAGAAGCCTAAGATCCAGAAAGATTAAATGTACTTTAGGTATATCTGGACTAAATAAATAGGTCTTTGGGACAAGGCCCAGGAACACATAGCCATTGTGGCTAAACATTATTTCTATGGCGGAAAAAATGTTCTAAATTCCAAATAATCAACTATATTTGAAACTTTGGAACCTAACTAGGAAGTAAACTGGGGCTCTAGAGAAATCTAGAGGACAATCATTTCTGGAGTAAGCAAAATATTTCCAGCAAATCAGGCTTGTCTAATATTTGAAAAGTTACTTAAAATGAATGGAGCTCTCCCTCTGAACATCTACCCCTCAACTCACAGTAGCAATTTCAAGGGAGATTGATTACCTTCAGGTTTTAGGGCACACTCTATGGCAAAAAGAGCTGACACCACTGGGTACACCTTCCTCCACTGCTTTCTCTTTCTCTTTCCCCATCTACCTAGAATCCCATTGGGGCTGCTTGAAAGCTCATACTCATGGGATGGGAGTAATAATTTTAGTTCTTCTGGTGAAATGGACCCACTCTCTGCCCTGCTTCAGTCTCCCAAAGGGCTTCCAGACTTTATGACCAGCCTTGCCTCTGTATGGTGACACAGGCAAGGCATCCCAGACAATAGAATGCTTGGTCTGAAGTCAGGGAGATTCATCTTCCCGAGTTCAAATCTGGCCTCAGATGTTTGACCCTGGGTAAGTCACTTAACTCTGCCTCCGTTTCCTCATCTAAAGAAATCTGCTGGAGAAGAAACTGGCAAACCGCTTCAGCATCTTTGCCAAGAAAACCCCCAAAGGGGTCACGAAGAATTAGACACGACTGAATGACAATAAATTGCCTCTATGTTCTCCAGGCTCCTGACCTACTTACATAATCCAGAGATCTCTGCGACTTCCAAAGTGACCTGCATCAAACCCTTAGGATAGTCTAGACTTCTGATTAAGAACAATTAAAAAATCTGCTAGGGGAATAAAGCCACTAGATACTGAGGAGAAAAACCTTCAGGGGTTTTGATGTTAAGTGGAACTTTAGAAGCCTCTGAGTACATATACTTTCCAAAAAATAAGGCTTTTAATTTATTTATTTATTTGTGGCATTTAAATACCCAACTAACTTCCTCCCCTCTCCTGTTAAAGAAAGCATTATTTGACAAAAACAATATATGTATCTATAAAACTACATACTGTTTCTATTTTGTCAGTTCTTTCTCAGGAGGTAGACATACACAATCATTCTTCAAGCAATATTTCTGTTGCTGTTTATGATGTTCTTCTGGTTCTGGTTGCTTCACTCTTCATAATTCCATGCAGGTCTTTCCATGGTTTTTCCAAAATTAGCCTGTTTATCATTTCTTTACAGCACATACTATAAACACAATCATATGTCACAACTTGTTTAGCCATTCCCTAATCGATGAACATTCCCTCAATTTCCAGTTCTTTGCCACCACAAAGAAAGCTGCAAATATTTTAGAACATACAGTTTCTTTTCCTTGATCAGCTTGGGAAATAAACCTAATTGCGGTATTGCTGGGTCAAAACATATACCCAGTTTTATAATTCTTTGAACATCATCCCAGATTACTCTTCAAAATGGTTGGATCAGTTGTGTGTTCATGGTTCGGTCTCACTCCAAAAGAACTTGTCATGCAAGCTCTGTTCAGCTCAGAAAAAGCTTTTATTGGGGTTATCGGGGAGAGGGGGGAGTAGAGCTGCTGGTGCTTTTTGGGAGTGGAGCCACTTTCCCCCAAGCAGAGGGGAACAGGGTTTTTATAGAGAAAAAGTCAAGGCTAGGCTTGGGAAGAGGGACAAGGGCATCTGTGTAGAGGGAGCGAGTGGAATTTCCCCTGATGGCTGTCCATTGGAGGGAGCCAGCTGTCCCGATTAGCGCCCCTGGACTTGGACTGGAACTCGGGCTGATGTCATTTGTTACTGAGGGGTTCCAGCCCCTATAAATGCTCCTGGCCTTGGATATGTGCAGGTGCCTGGACTAGGGCCCAGTCTGATGTCATTCGATACCCCACTCAGGTGTCCCAGCCCCCATCAAGTTTTCAGTCCCACTAACAATTTATTGGTGTCCCCATTTTTCCACACATCCCCACTAGTATTTGTCATTATGCCCATTTACTGTTTTAGCCAATTTGATAGATATAAGATGATACCTCAAAGTTGTTGTGATTTGCATTTCTCTAACCAATAAAGATTTAGAGTAATTTTTCATATAATGATATGTAATTTTGATTTCTTCAAAAACTGCTCACATTTTTTGACCATCTTTCGATTGGGAAATGGCTCATTTTCCTATATATTTGACAAAGTCCTCTCTATATTTTAGATATGAGACTTCTATCCAAGACATTGCCTACAAAAATGTTTTCCCAACTTACTGCTTTCTTTCTAATCTTGGCTACAATGACAAAAGTGGAAATCCTACCTAAACTAATCTAATTATTCAATGCCATCCCAACTAAATTGCCAAGATATTACTTTATTGAACTAGAAAAAATAATGAAATTCATTTGGAAAAGCAAAAGGTAGAGACTATCAAAGGAATTCATGAAAAAAATGTAAAGGAAGGGGGTCTAGCACTATCAGATTTTGAATCATAAAGCAGTGATTATGAAAACTATCTGATACTAGCTAAGAGAAAAATACATCAGTGAAAAAGTGCAGAAATATAATGGTTATAAAAGATTATAATAGCCTTATGTTTGACAAAAGTAAAGATTCAAGTTTTGAGAATAAGAATTCACTAATGGGTAAAAATCTTTGGGAAAACTAGAAAGCAATCTGGCAGAAACTAGATGTCGATCATTTTCTTATGCTATTTACTGAGATAAAATCAAAATAGACCCATGACCTAGCATAAAGGGAGTCATAAGCAAATTAGTGGAACAGGGAATATATTTACCTATCAGATTTATGAATAGGAGAAAAAATTATGAATAAATAAGAGATAGAAGACATTGTGAGATATGAAATTAGATAATTTTGAATATGCTAAATTGAAAAGATTTTGTACAAATAAAGAAGGAAGGAAAATCAGTAAGTTGGCAAAAAAGGCTTTTGACCCAAACAATAAGGTAAGTTATCCAAGATCATTTATTGAAAATGTATCAATAAAGATTAGTCATTGGAATTAGTGATGACTTTAAAATGATTGCAAAAGATCCCAAATTATAATAACTATCTGGTTTCCTCCCAACTTTTAAATTGTTTTTAGTTGTTGTTTTTTATGCTCAGCTATGTTGAGCAATTCTTTCCTTATTCTTTCAAAAACAAGAAGAAAGTCTACTTTTTTCCCATCTAAGACGAACCATTCCAGGAATATCAGACTACTGGTTCAACCTATGGCTAAATTCAAAGCATCACCACTATGTGGTAGCTAATTATTTTAATTATTTCAAGGAGTCTGAAAGGAAATAAACAGCTTCCTTAAATGGCTCACGTGCAAATCTATGCATATAAAATGTCTATAGTAACTTTATAAAATCTATTTCAGGTACAAAACTTGAATGAACAGGTGTAGAGAGAGTATTTTCTTCCTGTATAGATATTGTTTTCATTTTGCAATGACTCACTCTGGTTGCATTCTTGAAAGCAACACTAAACATTCTCTTCTTGAATATAAGTAGATTTCTAATTTCATCTGTAAAGTCTTATTTTTTCTTTTCCAGTCTTTTTTTCCCCACTTCTCGACGTTTGGCTAAGTAACCTTCCTGTGTCACCAATGAGTATACTCGATAGTCAAGAAAAAAGCCTTGAAAAGGGTAACCATGAGTTTTTTTTAATTTTTTAAACATTTATTAATATTCATTTTTAACATGGTTACATGATTCATGCTCCTACTTTCCCCTTCACCCCCCCGCTCCACCCCCAACCACGGCCGATGCTCATTTCCACTGGTTTTAACATGTGTCCTTGATCAAGACCTATTTCCAAATTGTTGGTAGTTGCATTGGTGTGGTAGTTTCGAGTCTACATCCCCAATCATGTCCGCCTCAACCCATGCGTTCAAGCAGTTATTTTTCTTATATGTTTCCTCTCCTGCAGTCCTTCCTCTGAATGCGGGTAACATTCTTTACCATAAATCCCTCAGAATTGTCCTGGGTCATTGCAGTGCTGCTGGTACAGAAGTCCATTGCATTCGATTTTACCATGTTATATCAGTCTCTGTGTACAATGTTCTTCTGGCTCTGCTCCTTTCACTCTGCATCAATTCCTGGAGGTCTTTCCAGTTCACATGGAATTCCTCCAGTTTATTATTCCTTTTAGCACAATAGTATTCCATCACCAGCATATACCATAGTTTGTTCAGCCATTCCCCAATTGAAGGACATATCTTCCTTTTCCAGTTCTTTGCCACCACAAAAAGCGCAGCTATAAATATTTTTGTACAAGTCTGTTTATCTATGATCTCTTTCGGGTACGAAATGAGTTTGATTGTTCAGCACATTACGGTCATCTCCTTCTTGCCTCTGCAAACCCAGTCCCATGATGTCCACTGAGAATTAGTATCTAACAGGCTCTTCCTGACTCCTGATGTTATAAAATATTGGTTCACGATTCCCATTAAACAGCCCACTTCTTGACCCCCTTTTCCTAACAACTAAAACTAAAGCACAATTTTGGTTGAAAAAGTACTATTATCTTAATAGCAAGGGAAACTGGAAGAAGGAGGTGTTGCTACCGAAACTAAAAACAGATCCATTGCCCAGAGCCCAGCTTTAAACACAGCTAGTGGGCACAGTGGTGGATAAATTGATGGACCTGATGTCTGAAAGACCAGAGTTCAAATTCAGCCTCCGAAGCTTACTAGCTGTGTAATCCTGGGCAAATCACTTAATCTCTGCTTGCCTCAGTTTCCTCAATTGTAAAATGAGAAGAAGAATAGTGCCTACACAGTTTTTTATGAGAATCAAATGAGACATTATATAAATTCTCTTCCTCTATCTTCCTCTTTCTCTATCCACTGCACCACCTAACTAACTACCTCTCAGCTGCCATGCACAGATGTGCTTTGTCTTCCATCCTCAGAATTCCTTTTCTTCACACTTTTCCTGGCAGGGATCCCTAGCTACATGGCAGGTCCCTAATGCATATGTCTGAAGCAAGGACTGATAAGCAGCCATTTATACCTGTTAAGCAGTGGCAGTGGAACGGACCCACATGCATGCTGAAGTGCTATCTCTCAGATATTTGACTTATAAATTTTTAATTGCTCATGAGTGAAGGAAAGGTTTTTTCCTGCCTCATTAAAGAGATTCCAGGCAGGAGATGAGATATTTGCGAGGGCAGGGAACCCCCGGGGTAGTGCTAAACTTACTTAGCTGTCCTTGAAGGTTTAAACTTGGTTCAGACCTTTTAAGAAGGTCCTTAGAGTGAAGATATTGGAGGCTGGAAGGAATATCCCATTGGCTCCATCTCTTTCCCTTCGTCTCAATCTGGGTTTTGGTTTTCCTGGTACAACAGTCATTCTGGCAAGGCATGGATAAACCACCTAGCAAGGAGTTGAGGGGTGATGGGGAAAGACCCTGAGTTATATTTCTTCCAAGGTCAAGAGAAAAAATAAGCTATCTCAGGATCAGAACTGGAGAGTGAAGTTTAAAACTGGAGAAAATGGGCACTCACAGCCACAGCAGCAGATGGAAGATGGAATGACACTTTCTGGGAGAATGACGAAGTCTTGGAGTAGTCTTTCCTTTCCCTGGCTTGCCATTTGGCTTATTGAAAGAATCCAGAAGGGAGTGACTGAATGATGCCTCTTCAGAGACACCAGACAAACTAGTGTCTGTGGTTGGGTGGTTGTGGATGTGAAATACGCCTTGGTGTAGGGGGGGGGGCTAGCATTTTCTCTCCTTTCCTTCTTCCTCCCCACCTCCACTGACTAGATAATGGATAGCCTTGTGAACTCGGAGTGGCTGGGAAATCTAGAAGTGCTCCCGGCATCAGTAGGAACGTCCCCTGGAGCTGATAGCTGTGCCCTGAGGAAGCAGACGATGGAACCCTCTGCATTAGGAGCTAAGAAATACACAGGACAAACTAAACACACTGAGGAAAGGCAGCTTTTAGACTTATAGAGTCTACAAGGATTCTGGTTCTTGGAGTCACTCCTAAGAGGACCTCAATGAGTTCTTCATAGAGGGATAAAAGACTTCTTCCAGGAACCAAGAGTGATGAGTACCCAAAGGTGACATGTGCTTTCTCAGCTTGAGCCCACTCTCCCCAACGACCTTCAGTGTGCAAAGGATGAATGCATTCCCTTTTGGGAAGGGTTTTCCCTAACAACTATCTTCAGTAAATGCCCTTTCCTAAGACGTGCCCTCGCTAATAATCACTGGGAAGCACACTGGTGGAGGCTTTTGATGTACAGACTTCAAAACTCCCAGCAGGGTTATCCCTAGATCCCAGAGGAAATAGGTGTCAGCCACCTCTAGGTCTACCAATTCAAGTGTAAGTCAGGGCAATGGCCCCACAAGGGATGCTACACTATGGAAGCTTCATCCAAGATAATTTTGGGTCCTTCGGAATTTGCAAGGAGAGATTCTCCATCTGGAATTTTTGTTCTTGATATCTTCGTTTTGCCTTTAGGGACCAAATAGAGAAAAATTAGCATTTTTTTCTATCATTGCTTTACAACATAATTGAACCTTCTGTTTTCCATTGTGTTTCCTTACAAGTCAGATGAGTTTCTTTGTGATAGCATTTGCTTGTTTGAACGATTAAGTATTAATTTCTATTTTTTGTCATATCACTATAGAGATGGAAGTTATGAGCTATATAAAGTTGTGTATCCCTAAAATACTGGTGCCTACCAGTTCACCTACAATATATTTTCACGGTTCATAAATGTTTGGTATTGTTTTTTTCTTTTTTTCTTTTTAAGGATACCTAGACTATGTGTCCCATTTGTGACATTAATCTAAATAGCTTGTATGAGATTCTTATGAACTGCAGCCTCGTAGGATAAGGTTTGTCTGTTGGCCTTAAAAACCTGAATGATCATCCAAAGTATTTAATCCCCTTTTGTGGGTCATGTGTTTCTCTGGGGCTTTTCAGAGTTTGTTTTCCCAGCAAGGGGTGGCAAGGATCCTTTGGGGAAATTGTGCATGTTTTATACAGTATAAGGACCCGCAAGGAAATGTACATCTGGACCTCTGTTAAGAATGCCTTATATTTGAGACATTTGAAAAGCAATAACTGGAGACATTTAATGTATCCTGTGTGTGAAAGTAAAACCTAACTCAGTTTAACCAGGATAGTTGGGTTTTTCACCTGAGGGTGAGAGTAATTTCCAATAACCTGCTGGTCCATAAGTCCTGTGAGCAGTGCCCCAGTCCTATTCTGGGAGCTCTTTGGGAACCAGGATTTTTCTCTGAGAGAAAATACATAATATTCTTTCCTCTCCTCTCCTCTCCTCTCCTCTCCTCTCCTCTCCTCTCTTCTCCACCTTTCCTTTCCTTTCCTTTCCTTTCCTTTCCTTTCCTTTCCTTTCCTTTCCCCTCCCCTC
>NC_058133.1:115681219-115713027 GCF_016433145.1 Gracilinanus agilis
TATATATATAGTATATTCTAGTGTATTATGGCCAGAAGATATCATCTTTGATATCACCTCATCCAACACCCTCACTGTAGAGATGAGAATCCTTAAGGCGCGAGATTAAGACCCATCCAAAGTAATATAACCCATCTGTGCCAGAGGAAATTGTAAAACTAATTAGGAGCAGAGAATGTGAAATCAAATGGGAAGAGAAGAGAAAAATAAAGCATTTCACAAAGCAAGAAAGCCAATGACCCCCCAACTAGAAGAATGTCACAATGGAGTCACCAATTGAGTTGGCAATCCTTGAATTCTTCCTCCTTCTACAAAATGCTGTAAATGCAACTTGAAGTGTGTTGGATTCATATATAAATTCTTACCAGAATAGATAGATAATTGGGTAATATAGCTCTCATCTAAAGGAGACGGTGCAGATGAGCCTGCTGGTATTACGTAGCATGATGAGTCATTTAGGATTAATGATTTTTAGATATTGCTTTACAAAACCCAAAGGGGTCATCATCCACATTAAGAGAAGCTGGGCACGAAGCTCCAGTATGAAGCAATAAGATGCATCCACTGAGATCCTGTAATAAATCATGGGGGTATTAGAGAAACAATTTAGAATTGCAGTAACCCTCTAATAGGATTATGTGCAATGTGCAAAGTTTACAGCGGTTTGTTTCATGCTTAATTAGAAGCCTTGCATCTCATCCTATTAATAATAGAAAGCCGGTTCTCAAAAGTACATGTTATCACTAGTACGTGCATATTTAAAGCCTAGAAACAGCCATATCTTGGTGTGCCGGCTTCAGATCTGTGTCGGGATGGAACAGACAGTTTCAGGGCAGTGGGTTAAGGACTATATTTGTTAAAGCTTTGACATTTTGCTTCTTTAATAAGTATTCCATTTATGAGTGTGACTCAATTGAATAAATGTAAGAAGGTGTGCTCAGCTCATCGTGCCTGAATGTCTCCTAGAGTTGTTTCCTTACAGGGATCAGCCTCTCTTCCTTGGGAGATTAAAGGTGAGATTAAAAGTATTCTCTGCATACTCCTTGACCCGGCTTGTATCAAGAGAAGAGCAGTGGGTCCCCCCAACCCCTCAGAACCATAGTTCTACCATGTTTCACCCCACCAAAGTAAGCGTCCTCCTTAGAGATTCCTGGATTCACACCCACGAGTGCTCTCCCCAGGACTATTACACATGGCAACCAAGACACAATGAGTGAAAATATGTCCTGAATTCATAGTTAATAGTTCTGTGCTTTACATAACATTTTCAGGCCAGTATCCTTAACCAAACCAAAATCAATGAGTGGCTAATGGGTTAATAATAATAATAATAATAATAATAATAAACAATTTTATAAAATTTTACAGTTTGCAAAGTGACTTACAAATAGAAACTCACTGCCTTCCACATCCATGTACTGAAGGTTTTATTTTGGTGTTTTGATTATGTATAAGTTTGCTCTTATAGCAATGACCCATAAGGAAGTGTGATTTGCAGGACAATAAAAACAAAATTTTTAAAAAACAAATAGAAACTCATTTGATCCTCACAACAACTCTGACAGATAAGTGCTTTTTATTATCCCCATTTTACAGGTGAGGAAAAAGGCAGGAGAAGGTTAAATGACTTTCCAGGACTCACACAACAGATATGGCATGGCAGAGTGCTGGACCTAGATCTGTGTTCAATGTCTTCTCCAATATTTATTAGCTATGTGACTAAAGGCAAGTACAACTTTCAACTTCAGTTTTCTCATTTATAAAATGGAATAATCCTACTTGTACTGTCTACTCTACAAGATCATGGTGAAGAAAGTGTTTTGTAAACCTTAAAGTGCTATCTAAATGCGAGTCACTATTGTTTTTTCAATTAGGACTAGGCATCCTTTACCTCTTTGATAACTAAGGAAACTTCAAGGAGTTTGTGGGATTAGGAAGGAGAAGAGGAAGAAGGAATACAAGGTGGAAAATGGAGGAAGCATTGGGCGTCCTCCCTGTCCCAATCTGGACTCAGCTAAACTTTGGGCTGCCTTCCAAGATCATCAGGTGCTAGAAAGCAGTTAGACAGGAAAAAGTCAGTCAGCACCCAACATTCCTGGTGCAGGCTTCTCTGGGCTTCCCTCTTCCTAATCTGATCTCACTGTTTAATCAGTCAGTTAGTAAATATTTATGAAGCCCCTTCTGTGTGGCTCCCTAAACCTACAGCTTCCCAAGGATCTTAGCTCCTTTTCCTGGCCAGTCCTGGCAACCATGCCTTAGCCCCCAAACTTCCTCATTTAATAGTTTCTATGATCACTGAATAACAACTTGAGAAACCAAACCCCATTAACATTCCCAGTTCCTGAGACTGGTTGATTTTCTAAGCCTAGAGGTATACCATGTTCAGTACCTTATTTTCTTTTTCCTTTCTTCAGGTGGTTCTATCTGTCCCCAAGAAGTCTGGTAGCACTCTAATCCTAATTCTCTCCTTCTTTGTATCTGCCTTAAACTCCAGACCACGAAATACATTTCTAGAGTTTATTCACAAGAGTAAAGAATATATACAAATTCAGAAGTGACATACTTTGGTAAGATAATTATATATATACATATGCATATATATGATAATTTTATATAATTTATATGAAATAGTTATAATAGTTATATATGAAATTATATATTAATATGTATATATAATAAAGAGCTCTCCATTCCCAGAACATGGAAATAAATCTTCTATATTGTTCTCTATAGGGTATACAGGAATTTTGACTACTGGTGGGAAATAGGTAAAAAATCTATAGGTATTCTTAACCTGGAGTCCATGAACTTGGTTTTGTTTTGTTTTTAAATATATTTTGATAACTATTTCCTTTGTAATCCTATGTATTTGATAACATTATTCTGAGAAGGGTCCATAGATTTCATCATATATCCAAAGGGAAGTTTGACCAAGTCATTTTTAGGTCTGTCTTTTGAATTCCTTTCTCTTGATGCTTCTTCCCCACCCCCCCAAGTTTGGATGCTTCTTTGAGTTATGGTCTAAAATTCCTTTTAAATTCCATTAGGTTTCTTCTAGTTATACATTTATGATCGCATTATACATGATCCTATTTCCATGGATCACTAGTTTGGGTGCCCTTCAAATCATCCCCAGGACTTCACTTAGCAAAACCATAAGGGTTCTGGGTAGAGTTTGGTGAAAAGTTCCTTTTACCATTCCCCAGTGGACTCATAATACTGTGTAGGATTAGAACCTGCTTCCAAAATATCTGACTCTATATAGATACCAAAAAGAAAATGGCATTTTCTGTCCTAGAATATACACTGATGCCAATTTATAGTTCACCCACCTATACTCTTTGGCTCAAAGTTTTTTTTTCATTCTATAATTCTGTAAAAGAAACAACAGAAGAAAACATGAAATATCTCATTGAAAAAACAACTAACTTGGATTACCTGAAAGTCATGATTTTAAAAAAAAGGCTTGAACATCATAATACAAGAAATTATCAGAGAAAACTGCCCAGATATTCTCAAACAAAAAAAGAAAATTGAAAAAACTCACAGATCACCTCCAGAAAGAAGTCCTCAAATGATAACTTCCAGGAATATAATAGCTAAATTCAAGAGCCCTAAGGCCAATGAGAAAATGCTGCAAGATGCCAGAAAGAAACAATTCAAATTCCATGGACCTACAATCAGGATCACACAGGACTTAGCAGCTTCAACCTTAAAGGATTGGAAGGCATGGAATATGATACTCAGGAAGGCAAAAGATCTAGGTTTACAACCCAGAATCACCTATCCAGCAAAACTGAGTATATTTTTTCAGAGGGAAAAAATGGTCATTCAATAAGATAGATGATTTCCAAACATTCCTGGGGAAAAACCATATCTAATCAAAAAATTTGAAGTCTAAACATAAAATCCAAAAGCAGCTTAAAAAAGTAAATGAGAAAGAGAAAATTTAAGGGATTCAACAAAGTCAAATTGTATGTATTCCTGCATGGTAAGGTGATATCTGTAATTCTTAAGCATTATTCTTAGTAGCAGATCAGATAGAAAGAGTATACTTAGACAGAGGGTGGGAAAGTAAACTGATTATGATGATATAATATGCAAAAAATTAAAGGGATGAAAAAGAGGATTTCACTGAGAGAAAAGGGAAAGAAGAGATGGAACAGGGTAAATTACATAATATAAAGAGGCATGAAAAATGATTACAGAGGAGGGGAGGTTGAGAATGGTGAAGGGCAATGCTTAAACTTTACTCTCATTGTAACTGGCTCAGAGAGGAAATAACAATCATACTCATTGGGGTATAGAATCCTATCTTACCCTACAGAGAAGTAGAAGGGGAATAAGACAAGGGAAGGGGGGAGTAATTGGAGGAAGAGGCAAGTGGGGGTGACAAAAACCATTCTATAATTCTAGACTCACATTGAGTTCATCTGAAAGCTTTGTGAATGTTATTGGGCTCTTAAAACTCTGCTAGATATCTATATAATCATTTGTAGTTTACTAAATATTGCCATTCCCTTCATTCAAAGAGAGTGATAAAAAAACAATCATGTACAAATTCTCTTTGTCACTAAAAAAAAGGAAAAAAAACCAACACAGGGTGTCCCAAAAGTCTTAGTGTGCTTTTAAGCTCAAATCGCTTGAAACAGCACTAAAACTAAGCTTTAATAGCTTAAATCTACACTAAGACTTTTGAGACATTGCATAAGATCCATTGCTCTCTAAGAATATCTATATTCAAAGCTAGTTGATCTTATCCTTCATAGACTTGTAGGTATTCAGCAAAAACTTTACTAAGTTAAATGAAGTGTGGAATAGATGTGAATTAGGGAGAAAATTAATTATAAAATAGTTATGAAGAAATGCACCTTTAGAAATACTTTGACCTTTGCATAGGGAAGGGGAAGAGAACAAGCACTTATTGAGCACCTTCTTTGTGCCAGACACTGTGCTAAACACTTTTTTCAAATATCACTTTTGGTCTTTCCAACAACAGAAAGTAGACAAACCCAGTGTGGTGAATTCTTGCCAAATAGAAACCTTTAGACCTGATTTTAAGGAGCAGGGCAGAATTGTGCGTTTTGATAATTATAATTGTTGGCATTTAAATCATCTAGAATACTTTAAAATCATCAATTCTCTAAAGCAAATTAAACATGTTCCTGTGAACATCTGTATAACCCAGGAGCTTCTAGAACATGGAGAAATGCATGAAGGAAGGAAATTCTGTAAGGAGTTCTTTAAATTGAAATCATGATTCTTAGGGAAGGACAATGAGCTGAAGTAAATGGCTAAGATTTAGCATCAGTTTTGAAAAGCAAGATTCTGTGGAAACAGGGGCTGGACAGTGAGAAGTCTTCCTTCCTCCCAGTTCTCCCCAGCCCACCCAAGCCTCCAACCACTGAGAAGAAGCCCACAATGGAGATTGAAAAGGGAAGAGTGCCAACTGCAGCAGACTGGGATCAAAGGTAAGCCTGCACTTTATAGAGCAAAAAGTGAATTTATCAGATATGATAATCCCTTTAAGAACTGAAGAGAGATGGGGGAAAAGGTATTTCTTCCATTTTTCTCTCATCCTTTTCAGTCTAAAAGCATGGATACTTAAATCAGAGTTTTCTGTTCTTTTTCAGTTACTTGTCTAGAAAAAGATAAAATTACTGTAAACTTTTAAGTTAGTTATATTTTTAATTGCCCAGAGTGCAAAGGGACAAGGGGTTGTCCTGTGGATAGCCTGGAAAATATCAGTAGGTTAGGGGACTAACCCCATCCTAGGGATCAGTTCTGATTTGAAGTTCTGAGCTGTAATGATTCTTATTAATAACCCATATTAATAAGCTCTCTAGAAAAGCAAGTAGAGGGATTTACATGGACCAGAGGACCATTGCCCAGGGCTAAAACTATGAACTCAATGCCTGCTTTCATCAACTTACTTTTAACACTCACAACTAGACAAAAACCTGTCGAGAGGAGAAAGGGGGCAGGTAGAAAAGGTAGTGATCAAAAGGGTAGTTAAACCCTAAATCTGGCCTAATGAGAGGAAATAGAAATATTCTTAGAAGAATCAGTCTGACCCCTTTTAGTTTGAGAAGGGGACAAGAAGAATTCAGCAGGCAAGCCAACTTTGCTCCATAGCATCACCTACTGGTTACACTTTTTTACAATTTTAATTTTCCCAACAAACTAACCTCTGTTTTTAAGATTATCGGAAACTAGACATTGTTCAAATGATCACCATTTCCAGATTAGTGTAATTCTATTTCATGATCTTTTACCATATTCATTATTTAACTTTTATGTTTATTTCAAAACCAAATGACCACGAAGGGAGAGGTTTTTTTTGTACAAAACAGCCCCAGAGAACCCCATCCACTTACATTTCTGCTCCTTCGTGTATTGGAGGATGATTTCTTGTGTTTTTTTTTTACTTGCTATGTCATAATAGGAAATGTCTTCCATTTTGAGCTAATATGGGTACTAGCTGACTGGTCAAAGTAAAACACATCGATTCATAGAAAGCCTTTAGTCTGGAAAGCCTGTGTATGAGAAGGTGGTCATTTTGTTATATCTGTATCAGACTTTAGCCAATATATTGAATTACAACATAATCCACAAATTTATTATATTGAAATTCAATTTTCTTTCAATTATATATTGATGTGAATTAATAGATTTTTATTTTTTGAACCAACAATGGCAGAAGAATTTCCTAAGGGTTCTTCTGCCCATTGTAATGTACCTAATTCAGAATTAACTGGAACCATGGGAGAAAGTGTCTATTTCATTTTAGAATTTGAAGTATCCAGAAAAGGGAATGTTACATGTATTTAAAATTTTAGGAAAGCAAATTTCAAAAATTTGAAAGAAATGTTATATTTTTATCTCTAGGCTTTGGATTCTAAAAGGACAGTTGACTCGAGATGTATTTAAGGTTTTCAAAGGCAAAATTCTGAGAGTATAATTGTAAGATCTAAATGAAAATTTTAAAAAAAGAAGGTACCTAAGAAGACAAATGTGATGATGTGACCGCAGAGAGTACTTTCAAGTGTTTTCAGGTCTAGGAAGGACATATTCAAAGAAGGAAAGAGACACATAAGGAAGAATACAAGAGTGCCTCAGACCTGTAAGAAATGCCAGGAAAGTTAGAACCCAAAATGAGCTGAGTCTTGGCAGGAGAGAGGTGGGGTGGGGGGATGCTAAAGACCTTAAAAAGGATCTTTATATTTTGAACAAAAAAAGTAAGGAAAGAAAAGGCCTGTTGCTTGGGGGTAGATAGTGTCATGTTATTGGACAAGAGAGGGAAATTAAACAATTGCTGTTTAAGCCAAAGTAAGGATACAGTAAAATAAATAATTTTTAGAAAGTAACATCTAGTAGATTTTTCTAAATGACTTCAAGTTTCTAAACCCATATGGATTATATCCTTGGGCTCTTTAAAAAAAGGTTTTATAGATCTGATTGTTCAAACACTATTGATAAATCTCTGAAAAATTGTGATGAACAGAAGTACTAGAAAGTTGAAGGTTGACAGATGTCCTAATTTTCATAAAGGGGAAGGTAGACTCTATACAGTCATAGACCATTGTTTTTCCCTTCTTCCCAAAATCTAGAATGGATTATTAAATGAAATTAGAAGGGAAGGGGTGATTATAAAGCTACAGTTCATCTGCAACACATTGCACCAAAGTAACCCCATTTTCTTTTCTGACAAGGTTATTAAATGAGTAAACCAAAAGGGATGACATATATGGTATTGCATCATAATCTAATCATATTTAGCTTTGAGGAAAAGAAGGGAAAATGTGGTCTAGATAATAGTATAGTTAGATTGATAGAGGTTTGAATGATTAATGTATTCATGTGTTGGTGTCATTCTGAAGAGACATCTCTTGTGTCTCACTGTCCTTGATTGTTTCCTGTATCACTATTCAATCTGTGACTTCAGTAAAGGCAAAGATGCTGTTTGTCGGTGACAGAAATCTAGGAGGGATTTGCTAAATAGTGGATAGCAGAATCAAGATCCAAAAGATTCTGACAGGTTACAATCATGGGCCAAATTCAACAAGATGTAATTTAATATAGGATGGAAGAAATTTGATTAAAAAGCTATTCATTTGGGAAAAAAGACTGGGAGATTTTAGTTGACTGTAAGCTCAATATGAGTCAACACTTTGATGTGGCTGACAAAAATGCTGATCTGATTTTTAGACTTCATTAAAAGAACAGGGTTCAGACCATTCCCATTCTACTCAGAACCGATCAGACCACATCTAGGATATCATATTTAATTCTGGGTGCCACATTTTTAGAGTAATGGGGAAAATTGAAACTTTAAACCACATTGTATGAGGAACAATCAAAAGAACTAAAGATGTTTGTCCTAGAGAATGGATGATTTGGGGAGCCATCATCACAAATATGTAAAGATGCCATCATGTTTAAAAGGGATTAGGCTCATTATTCTATGAAGTTTACAGGGCAAAATCAGGGACCAATAAACAGAACTAGAAGTCTTCGAGGAGAGCTAGATGACAATTTATTGGGTGTGTTGTATGGAGAGTTTATTTTTCCAGTTTTCATTGGACTATTTTCCCCGGAGATTCTGTGAAGTGTAAGAGAGAGAGACAGACAGACAGATGGAAGCTTTTGCAAAAGTTATAGAGAGGCTGATTTTAGCCTGATAAAGAGCCTTCCAACGAGCTGCTGGAAAATGAAATGTCGTCTCACAAAGTAGTAAATCAAGTGAAAGACAATTCCACTGTAGGTTTAGCCATCATTAGGGACACCAGGTTAAAATGTGCAAGATAAAAGAAAGAGAGGTACCAGTACTGAGCCAGTACCAGAGGTCAGTTAGAAGACCCTAAAGGGCCAGGTGTGGTGGCCCAGGCTTTAAATCCCTGCATCTGGGGAGGGGGAGGTTAGTGGGTGCCTTGAGTTTGGAAGTTCTGAGCTACATTGGTCTAAAGCCAATGTGGAATCTACATAAAGTTCAACACTAACAGCAGTGCAGATAAAGGATCAGATAAGGCAGGTGGTAGGTTTTGTACTTGGAAAAGCATGAACAATGATAATGATAGCACAAGGGGGCAAGGAGTCCAAGAGCAGAATGACAGGATAAACTTGAATTGGTTAACTATAATATCAAGATTACAAGTCAGAAGGAGGAAGGAGCCATCAGAGGTCACAGGGAGGGTAACTACATTAGTCTCTTTAAATAACCCTCACCATTTTTGTTACTCATTACTATTATTTCTATTTGTGCCATCAGAATTTCAGTGTTGAGGACATTCAATCTGCTCCTATATCTGTACTCTTAAATACCACCAGAGAAACTCAAATTAGCATACTTAAGGGCTCTATCACAAATTTATATTATCTATATAGTACCACCACCAGGCTACTCCACCAGTTTGCACTCAAATGAGGAGACTGGTAGCTTGAGTTGTAGGGGAAATCCAGTAGGTGGCTACTTCTAACATTGTACCTCATGAGCCCCCACCAATGTGCTTCCCATTAACAAGGAGACAAGAGTCTTTAATGGTTTTTAGAAAAGGCATTCACCAAAAGGGCATAGCAAAAACTGTAATACAAAACACCCTGTCCCCATAATTTTGGGTGTACTCTCCCACAAATGCACCCTGAATACATAAGGAAAGCTGACATAAACTTAGGCACACATGTAAGGTGCACATGTGGCTAAAGCAACTCACAACTCCTAATATATATTATATAATATAAAAGCCTTAATTCCCTTCTTTCTCCAGAGACCTCACAAAATTCCCTGCTCTTCCTGATGTCTCTGCTGGATAAGTAGCTCCCCTGGGCTTAATCCTCCCAGGGCTTGCCTTCCTTAGTGGATGGGTCTATGTACAAGACCTTCCAGGTTGGTTTCTCAGTGAGCAGCTATAGCTTCTGCCACCTTCAGCTTCAGGTTCAGCTATAATCTTTGCCTGGGCACTATGGTGCTCCCTTAGTAAAAGCAGAAATGCTTTGCTAAGAATCTGCAGAAACCTTTCCAGTTCTGCTCATTAGGAGCCTTGGCTCTGAGGTTTGTCACCTCCTAGAGAAGACATGGGAGACCAGAGGTTAAAGCCTCTCCTCTCATGCTTCCTTGTTCAGGATTAGGCCCCTTTGTTGAGAGATCTTACCCTACTTTACAGTGACCATCCAGATCATTTCCCAGATCTTTATGCCTTAAGGCTTGGCCAAAACCAAGTGTTCTGGGCTGGGCTTGACTTATGCCTGTTCCCTGATAGTTGTGTTTGATGTCAGAACAAAATGAGACACTCATATTTCATTCAACAGCTAGAAAAATAAGATTTACTGAACCATAGCAAGAGATATTCATTTCAACAAGGATATTCATTGAGGATACCTTGAGTTGATTCATCTGGGAAGACATAGAAAAGAGCTGGCACAGAATTAGAAGACAGAGATTATTATTTCTTTCACTGGAGGAAATACCCATACCACAAAGGTCATAGATCAATTGATGTATTGAAGATGTTTACATAGCAACACTAATAACCCTAACATCGTTGTTCTGCATTCCCTTTCAGCTCTGAGATTCGGTGAAACTAAGCTGACAGAAAGCCTACATATTATCAGACTTATATAAATAGCACAATAGTTAGAATGATGGAAAGGAAGTCAAGAAGACCTGAGTTCAGTTCTGGCCTCACCCTCTTATTTAGTAGCTTGTCTGCCTCAGTTTCCACATCTGAAAAGTGAAACTAATAATAGCAGCTTCCTCCCAGAAATGTGGTAAGGATAAAATAAGATAGTCTTTGCAAAGTTCTTTGCAAACCTTAACATTCCTTATGAATGCTATTATTATTATTATTAAATATAGCACATTCTTTGACTTTGGTCTCATTGCAACTTCCTCTTTGTAGGGGAACTAAGAGCAACTTTCTGATTCACTTCTGGAATCATAATCCTTAAATCATTACATAAATGTCATCTATTGTAACACTTTATTTCTGAACAACAGGATCATAGATTTAGAGATAGAAGGGATCCAAGAAACATCTAATCTAACCCTCTTATCTTATAGATATGAAAACTGAAATCCAGAGAAATTAAATGACTTTCAGTTAAAGAGTCCAAATTTGAACTCAGTTCCTCTGACTTTAAGTCCATTGCACTATACTTCAGAATAAGGGAAGATTTACTACATGACAAAGTAACAAAGCAGGAGATGCCAGAATTGTCAGCACATAAACACATCCCTCGTATTTCTCTAAGAAAATTTTAAAGTGAATTTCCTAAATTCGGGAGAGTTTTTTGGAAAGGAATTTCTTTGTGTAAACTCCATGAGGATAGGGACGCTGTCTCTTATTTATAACCTACTTCTTGGTACAATTCTGGGTACCCAGTTGACATTCAGTACTAATTTGTTAGCTGACTGAATGGAGAAAAACATATTATTCAGAAAGAAACCCAAACTATATTCTTGCCACCTTTATAATCAAATGGCATATTGATCTCATTAATATCTAACTCCATGCCATCCCTTGTTACTTGAGAAGACTTGCAGCTTATTTATAAGGAGATGTGGTACCTGATTGGGAAGCTTTCTTCAGGCAGAGATTTCTAAAAGATTTATTTTTCTCTTGGAGTAAATACCATCATTTTTAATTATTCATAATGTTTCTCCTGTTTCACCATAAGCTTCCTCAGAGGACAGAGAAGTACATAAGGCTCGTCTGTTACCATAAGAGTGTGAAGTGTGAAGAGAATATTTTTTTTTAGCATTTCATTGTCATTCTGGGTAAACAAAATTAAATATGATTTGCAAAGGCTGCAGTCAAAAACAACAAAGGCTTTAAAGTGATGCAAAAGCATTGCCGCTGCTCGCACACTGGAGCTCCGGGAAGATAAATGCCTGGAGTTGAAATGGAAAATGGAAGGATTCCATGTTCAGAACATAACAGCTATATTAGGTGGCTGAGAATAATACCAGCGTCGCTATCAATGTGACCAGACAGCCTTTCACATAGGCATTTGATGCTCGACAATTGTTAGCTTTTCCGATACAAGCTCATTTGGGCGATCTTCCCTCCTCTTCTATTTAGTACTTAATAATGAGCCCAAGAAAGGATAAAATGCTCTTTCTCCGCAGCTGTAAAGACACCGGGAGGAGCAGAGATATGCAGTGACTGTCTCATTCCTGAGATAGTACAAGGTAACTTAAAGAGCCCCAGACTCCATTCAAATGGGGCCTTTCTACAGAATAGGAGAGGAGTCACTTAAGTACCTAGAATTTTAGTTTCTGCAGTATATTAAGTGTGTATAACTAGCACCCGAGAAGCAGCAGGGCAGTCATGCATAAAGGGAAAGCCTGGAATCAGAAAGTCCTGAGTTCCAATCCTGCTTCTGACCATTATTAGCCGTGTGCCTGTGAGCAAATCTTTTCAATGTGTCCGTTCCTCAGGCAACTATAAATTGCAGGTGAGTCGTCTGTTTGCACTTGATGGAGGCATCTTCACACTAGGGGTTCTCAACACAGATGACATCATAGGTATGCTCCCCCCCCCAAAGCAAAACAACCAAAAACCAGAACTAAAAATTCCAGACCGTCAGTTACATAGTACAGCTGGACCAAGATAAAATGAGCCACTCATAAAAAAGTACCTAACTTAGCCCTGATTCACTACCATTGTATAGGAAATCAAATCAGTAAATAAGTGACATTTATATAGCTCTTTATATATATTATTTCATTTATGCCTCATCATGTCGTGAGGTAAATATTTTTAAATTTAAAATGTAAATTTAAATACATATATATTTTAATGTAAATTTAAATATATTTATTTAAAATTAAATAAAGATATATTTTAAATATAAATAAAGATACATTTAATGTAATTTTAAATATATTTATTTAAACTGAAATAAACATATTTTAAATGTAAAAAAAGATATATTTTAATGTAAATTTAAATATATTTATTTAAACTTAAATAAACATATTTTAAATGTAAATAAAGATATATTTTAATGTAAATTTAATATTTATTTAAACTTAAATAAACATATTTTAAATGTAAATAAAGATATATTTTAATGTAAATTTAAATANCTATTTGTTTCTATTATATATATTATATATAATATGATATTATATATAATAATATTTCTATTGTATGTTATTTTTTATTTTTCTATTTTATTTCTATTTGTTTCTATTATATATAATGTAATATTATATATTGTTTTATTTATATTTATTTCTATTATATTTCTATTTTATATTTATTTAAATTTATCATATATATACACATATATATATATGAGAGAATGAAAGAGAAAGCTGCTTCCTTATCCCTCTTTGCTGGGAATTATTATTACTGAAGGGAATAACAGAAACATTTATAGTATTTAGAACTGGAAGGAACTGTCAGGATTATTTGGTTCAACCCCTTCCCTCAGAGAGGAGAGGGGATCTTCTGCAAATTCACCCAAGCATTCAGTGGCTCCACTAGGAGCAGATCTCTGGGGTTCCGAGTGGGAGCAGTAGCTACCCACATGGGGGCAAATGTTTAGAACACCTCTTGCCAACCAAGCGGATGCTTTCAGAAACTTCATTATCAGAAAAGACGCAATAAAAGCAGAACAGGAATAGATTTCAGAAATCAAAGTTGATAGATAGAAGAAGAGGTTAGTTTGGAATAGAATTAAAACTATTAAATACCAACTAATGGGTATATGTATAATTTATATTTCTGTATTTTATTAATTTATATACATATGTGTGTATAAACTAAAAAACCTATATGTCAAATATGCCTCCAAAACACCTTAAAATGTGTATCTTGGGGGGCAGCTGGATTGAGAGCCAGGCCTAGAAACGGGAGGTCCTGGGTTCTAATTTGACCTCAGACACTTCCTAGTTGTGTGACCCTGGGCAAGTCACTTCACCCCTATTGCCTAGCCCTTACCACTCTTCTGCCTTAGAACCAATACACAGTATTGATTCTAAGATAAAAGGTTGTTGGTTTTTTTTTTTTTTCATGTGTATTTAGGAATCTTGGCAAAGAAAAGATGGAAGCCCAGGTTTGGGATAAGGTTAAAGGAAGTTGAGAAGTGTCAACCTTAGGTAAAAAGGTGGTGTGGAGGAAGAAGGACTCTGGTGGACAGACCAGGGAGGGCAATGGGAGCTCAAGGCCTTCTGAGGACACAATGAGGGAAGGAGACAGATTCTTTCTTCCCAGGATCTCCAGGCCTTGACCAGCTTTCCCGGAAGATGCCAGATGCGGATCAAAGTTGTTCTAAAAGGACTGAATCGAGTTCTCTTTTAGAACCTGCTGAGTTGAGCCCACTTTGGTGTTTTTGTGTCAGGCCCTTTTTTTGATAGTCTGGCAACCTCTTCTCTGGATTGTGTTCTAGCCAGACTTCAGTCAGAGGTTAGCAGAAATAAAGATGTCATTTTTTTTCTTTCCAAGTTCTGAAATCTGTCCATGGATTCCAGATCATTAGTGCAAATGTGCTTATGGTCGATTAACTTGACAATCTATCAGTAAGGGTGAAGATGTCTAGCTGCCACATCCTTCCCTGTCCTGAGGGGGGAAAGCAGAAGGGAAGAAGGAACCTACAAGAGAGGATTTTGGTTTTGATTTTGGGGGAGGGTTGTTTTGTTTTGGGGTTGTCGTTGTTGTTTGGTGGGAAAAGAATGACAGTGGAATACAGGTGGAAAAGTGAAAAAAGAAGAAACCGAGGAGCAAAGACAACTTTGAAATTGTTACCACCTTATCTAGGATTTGCCCCACAGAATTACTTACCTTTGGCCAAGTGAGGACAAAATGGAGCTGTTTGTGAAAGTGTTGTGCCAACACAGGTAGTGATTTTGAAGATTTGTTCATTTGTTCATTTTTTTTTTTTACAACTGACTTTATATAAAGGAGCTCCATCCCCAAAGAATTCTTGAATGGCAACATCACTGCATTTCACTTGGAGAACAGAGTAACAATGCAATGATCAAATAATAGGAAATAGATAATAAAAGGAAAAAAAAACGTAAGCAATTTTGAAGCAATAGCCCTAAATGTCCGGGTGAACACACCCTCTAGTTTTTATTCTACCTTTTTCTTTTATGTGTCTACCCAACCCTCCCTTTTCCTCTTTTCTTGGAAAACTAAGTGACTAATGGAAGAGAGAATTCTCTGTACATGGAAATATTGGAGAAAGAATAAGTAAATGACCTAATTTTCTCTTCCATGAATAATTTAGATCTTAAACTGGTTTAGATTCATAAGGGGCATAACTTCTTCCAAACACTATCCTTTCAGATATGGAAAATTTCCACTATCCCTTCCTTACCAGGAGCTCACATATTTTGCTAATTTGGGCAAATTTTCTTTCAAAAGAACCTTGCGGTCCAGAAAATTTATAATTTATTGTACAAGTCATTGCCAGTGGCTTTTAAAGTCTGTCTGCACAGAGAACCTTGATTCCAGCCTCTGTTCTCCCAGTAGTAAGTTCTGTACTTGGGAAAAATAGACTATCAGTTAAGATCAATCCCACAGGATTTTTTCCCCTAATTTTTTTTTCCTTTTGGGAGAAAAATTATAAGTAGGTATACAAGAAAGCTATTTCTTAAATTTGAACAAAGATCCAAATCTGGGTTGCATTCTTGTAAAATGTATTATATCAATAAAATGTAGATATAATTAGTTATTTAGACATAATCATATTTTGCTGATCTTGTAAGCAAAAGTTCCATAAATTACAAAGTTAGTAGGAATCAAAGAATTTGAAAGTTGAAAGTTGAAAGACTCAGTGGCCATCTAGCCCAATTCACAAATGAAGAGTAACCCACTGTACAAGATCGCTAACAAGTTTAATCTTTTGCTTGAAGACTTGCAACGAGAGAACTAGGTCTAAGGAATGAGGGTTAAGTGACTTGCCCAGGATCATACAGATAGGAAGTGTCTATAGCTAGATTTAAACCCAGGACTTCCCATCTCTAGTGGTGGCTCTCAATCCACTGGGCCACCTAGCTACCCCCTGCCTATCCTTTTATAAGGATATGTATACATTTTTTTAAAATAAACTTTGGTCTCCTCTGAGTAGAGTAGTACCTTCAAAGAATCATAGAAACCCAAAGCTAGAAAAGATTTCAAAAAACATCTAATTGTAGTTATTCCTGAACAAGAATTCTCTTATGATATCCCTGACAAGTCATCTAGTTTCTTCTGTAAGTCTATCAAGTTCTGGGAAACCCACCATGTCCTAGTGACCATCTTCTGGACAATTCAAACTATTAGATTTTTCTTTAAATCGAGCTTAAATTAGGATATACCCAACTTCCACCTACTGCTCTTGGGTCCATCCTCAGGGAAAAATAAATCGAATTTCACTCTCCTACCCCTGACAGTTTCCCCACACTCTAAGGATGGCATCAGGATCAGAACCGTTCAGGCAATGTGGTTTCCTCTTCCCAAGAAATGTCAAAGACTTTCACTAAGCTATTACCTTTCTCTTTTCATACCCAATTAAAAGAATGGATAAAATAAAGATCACAAAAAAGATACCTTTAAAAATGGAAGAAGCTTTCATTTTCCTAATATGGAGATGGAAGTGAGGCGATTGTGTTATCAAAGAACACTGTCAATAATTTAAAGCCTTATTTCATAGAATTGGAAGCTGGATGTGTAATAGAGAGAGCACAGGACTTGGAATGAGAAAGAACAGAGTTCAAATCCTGCCTCAGATACTCACTTGCTGTATGTCCCTGGGCAAGTCACTTAACCTCCCTTTGCCTCAGTTTCCTCATCTGTAAAATAGCAGCTACCTCACCAGGTTGTTGTGAAGATCAAAGAAAATATCTGCAAAGTGCTTGTAAAGCTTAGAGTCATAGAAATGTTAGCTATTAGTATTATAATTCTACAATAAGATCATGATTACTTCTACAGATAGGAAGAGTTGCTACCATCATCTCCATGATATAAACTGAAAATAGTCAGACTAAGACATTCCATTTGAGTTTTTTGCTTGTATTCTAATTAATTAAAGTCTTCAAGTCAATTTAGTGCAGCTTTATAGGTTTTATGCTTTCTTAACAGTTAGAATGAATGCATACATTTTAGCATTATTTGGATACTTGTAGCAAAGCAAAAGCAAACAAATCAACTTATCTTCAACAAGGGGATGCCATCTCATAGAAAACTAAAGGGAGTTTTTAGTAATTAGAGGTCTTGAAATATTCCAGTACTAGTAAGTCACTAGTTATCCCCCACAGAAATTGTTATGCCTAATTTCACTGGCAATTCAACAAAAAAACATCTAGTAAGAGCTTCTCACGAGGACAATAAGAATGATAAAAGCTAAATGGCTGAAAAAAATGGAGAAGTTAGATAATTTGACATGGATTTAGATATTTAATAGTAAATCAAACCTTACATGTCTTGGAAAATTTGACTTTTCAAAATTTTCTACAAGTAGCTAAGTATTTCTTGATATCATACATTACCATTAAGTTCAGAGGTACAGATTTTATTTTATTTTATTTTATTGTTTCCCTCAGAATAACATTGTTTATTAATGGGAGCATGCAAGCCCATTAACAAAGAATGGGTTTTTCTCCAGCCTCTTCTTAAAATTTTTCTTTTTCTTTTTATCGTCACGTAAAACACTTCCATACTGGTCATTGTTGTAAGAGAACACTCACACATAACCCAAAATCCCAAAATAAAACCATAAATTACACTGGTGTGAAATACATCTCTGATAATTCTTTCTCTGGAGGTGGATAGCATTCCCTGTCATAAGTCTTTCATGAGAGTCCCAGATCATTGCACAGCTGAAAGCAGCCAAGTTTTCACAGATAATCATCGTCCAATATTGCTGTTACTATGTACAATGTTTTCCCGGTTCTTTTTATTTTGCTCTGCATCACTTCCTGCAGATCTTTCCAGCTTTTTCTGATCATCTTGCTTATCATTTCTTATAGCATATAGTATTCCATCACCAACACATACCACAATTTGTTCATCCATTCCCCAATTGATGTTCATCCCCTCAATTTTCAATTCTTTGCCACCACAAAAAGAACAGCTATAAATATTTCTGTACAAGTAGGTCCTTTCCCCTTTTTATTATCTCTTTGGAATATAGACCAAGGGGTGGTATTACCAGATCAAAGAGTATACAGTTTTATAACCCTTTAGGCATAGTTCCAAATTGCCCTCCAGAATGGTTGGATCAGTTCAAAACTCCACCAACAATGCATCAGTGTCCTAGTTTTGCCATATCCCCTCCAACACTTAGAGGTAAAGATTTTTTAAAATGAAATAGTTGTCATTACTATCATCATTGTCAAATGAATAAATGAGGACCTATGGGATATGTGAATGGCACTGTGTGATGCCAAAAGACAAATGCCATTAATGAATTCATAGATTAATCAAATATGATCACAATCCTTAAATTATATTCTTTGTGTAAAGGACCTCCACTTTGACATGCAAACAGTTTTGGTTACAGTTGAAAGAACATTTTTTTAAAGAAAAAACATGAAAATGAACTTGTGAAGAAACCATCTCCAAGATGAAATGGTAATGGATTAAGTCCAGGTTCCTCTTCTGCCAATAATAAGTTCTGCAAAGAATGTTCTAAGACCTAGATAGAGAATTGACCATTATATGATTGTATTGTGAGGACCTGTTTGAAGTCAGAGCAATGATTAAGGTAATGATGATTGTAAGATATTGTGATTTACTATTTGCATGTGGCTGATTTTAGAGCTTCAAAGGTTATAACTGACAATATTATTTATCAAAGAAATGCTTGGAGACTGATAAGCTCATATAAGGACTGTTGGATTCATACTTGGGTAAAAGGTGGATTTTTGAGTTTTACTTCATAATGTGAAGATGAGTGACTGGCCATCAAGAGACTCTGACATGAGGCATTGGAAAATATGAGAAGTCACCAGGAGAAGAAGGTATCAGAAGAGGAAAAAGAAAAAGTGGGAGAGTAAGCTGAGCTCCAGAGGGGTCACAAGAAGCCAGGAACAAAAGACATAAGCTTCCAGATGATGTAGTTGACTCTTTAGCTACTTTGCTGGAAATTTGCTATTTGGAAGAGAGTTATGGATTTACTGATTGGCTGGAGGAAGCCTATAGCAGCCACTGGAAGCTCTTTGGGAAAGAGCTGAATCCTGTTGTGTGAAGAAATATCAGGGATTGTTGCTCTCTAGTTGTATCTGCAAATTGAGAGAAGAGAAATCTCTCAGGGGTGCCTGTGTTGTTCCTATGTTGCCCTCTATTATTTGAGAAGTAGAAACTGAGGAGGAAAGGTAGGCTTTGCTTCTGTTTTGCTGAAAACTCTGCTTTCCTGTGGCTTTGAGTAAAAGTATCCCCTACTCTTTGCAGGTCTTAGTTGCTTGGCATTCTCCAACTTTACTATAACTACTTGTCACTGCAAGGGCATGAGATTTTCTCTCAGGAACCCATAGGAGAGGCTTGAAAAACAAATGATCTTGTCGTTGCTTCACTGGCTTAAGAACAAAAAAGGAACTTTTCTTGCTTTGAACAGCAAGAGAACAATGAAGACTAGCAGTTCCACGTGCCTACTGATTCTGAAAGGACCAAGAATATCAAGACCTGCAATCTAGAATTACTGGTTATCCTAGGCATATACATTCCCCACTTATATGCTTCCCTACTAGGTTTCTATAAGGATATGCCCAAGGAAACTCTATGCATTAGTGGAAGAATGTTTGTGGGCAGATGGACTATTTTGATTATTTTTACTTTTGTCTTCTTTTAAGTAAATGTTATGATTATTCCTGATTTCATCTTTCGTAAATGCATTCTGTTTAAGGAGTAGTGGATTGATTTTTGTAAAAATGGGAAACACACCAATGGGGGCTCAGGATCTATAGCAATGAGTGAGAGTACTCTATTTTCCCCAACCAAAGTTATTTCTAGGATACTGAGAAATGGAGGAGGATGGGGCGGAAAGACACAGAAGCAGAGAGACATAGAGGTATGACAACCCTATATCTGCCAGCATAAGTGCAATTTTGGGTGAACAAAGTCATCCAGGAGAGCAAGAGTGGGGGGCTATGCCACACCGAGGCTACATGTCTATTCTAAAATGAAGAAGACTCCTTGGGACATATATCTTACATAGAATGAGGTTTAGCAAGATGTGATCATGAATGGAACGGAACAATTTTATCAAAAACAGAAGACAATGTGTACTCTTTCTGGAGGAAGATGTACAAATGCTTTGGCACATAAGAAAGAACATGCAGCTCTAGCTTAGGCTAGATGTCTCAAAAACAACTCTCAACTTCTGGAGAGGAGCCTGTGCAGACCCCATTGTCTAATCATGCCTCCAGCTGCATTTCAGCCACCTTGAACTGGATGTCCAGTAGAAATCTTAAACTCAGTGTGTTCAAAACAGAACTCATTATCTTTACCCTTAAACTCCCCAACCCCCAAATTTGCTAATTTAAAAAAACAACAACTCTACCTTCCATTTTAGAATAAATACTATGTATTGGTTCCAAAGTTAGACTAGGGAAAGGGGTAATGATTTGCCCAGGGTAATAGAGCTAGGAAGTATTTGAGGTAAAATCTGAACCCAGGACCTCCCATCTCTAGGTCTGGCTCTCCATCCCCTGAGCCACCTAGCTGTCCCTGCTCCCAACTTCTTTATTATTAGTGAGGGCAACAGCATCCTCCTAGACCCTCAGGTCCCCAACCTAGGATTTATCCTACATTCCTCACCATCTCTCATTATTTAACCCCCCATATCTAAGCCTATAGATTTCACCTTTGCAATGTCTCTAGAATATGCCCACTTTTCTCTCCAGCACTGCCCCTTCCTCTAGTGTAGACTTTCATCATCTCACACCTTGATTTCTACAATAGCCTGTAGGCAGGTAAGTCTGCCCCACATCTGTCCCCACTCCAATCCATTTTCCATTCAGTAACTAAAGAGATTTTCCTAAAGCACAGGTCGAGGCATGTCTCACCCTACCCAGTAAATTCCAAGGGCTCTCTCTTGCCTCCAGAACGTTCTATTTGGCATTCAAAGCCCTTCATCACCTAGTCCCCTCAGTCTCACATTTTATACCTGTCCACATGTAATTCTTCAGTCCAATGATTCTGGCCTCCAGACTGTTCCACAAACAAGATACAACATGACTCAACTGTGGGGATTTTCTCTGATTGTCCCCCAAGCCTGGAATACTCTCCCTGCTACACCCTGACTACTTAGCTCCCTGGCTCCCTTTAAGTCTCAACTAAAATCCTATCTTTTACAGAAAATCTCCCCCCCAAGATCTCTTAATTCTGGCACCTTCCCTTTGATAATTACCTCCTATTTATCCTGTATATAACTTGCATATGTATTTGTTTGCATGTTGTCTCCCTCATTAGATTCTAAACTTCTTGCAGGCAGGGATTATCTTTTGCCTCAATTTGTGTCCATAACACTTAAATGCCTGGAATATTATTAGTAGGTTCTTAATAAATGTTAATTGATTGATTGATTGACTTCCCAGTGTCTATTAGTTAATGTGGAACACAGAATTGGAACAGTTATCTTGATATGAGTTCAAGCCAAGAACACTCCCTCAGACCCTTTGCTTTGATTATCTGGATATTTCTGGGAAATACAGGATTTATTAGGCTGAATTATTATACAGATAATTACTATAATTTTCTACTATATTTTGCATGTGTAAGCACCACCTTAGTCATTTGGGGGGAAAATTCTTAGCAATGAATTGTATATTGAACATGAGTAATTCCGTTTAGCTCAACAAATTTTTGTTGCGAGTCCAACATTTGGAAGAGATAGCTGTTTTATAAATGAGCAAATCAATATAAAAATTACATTTGTATACTGCTTTATACTTAGCAAACTGTTTCAAATACATTATCTCATTGAATCCAAACCACAGTAAATTTTGCTCAAATACTATATTGCACTCTAAAGTTTGCACTTAATATCTCATCTGATCTTCACAACAACTCTCCTAGAGGAGTGCCATTATTATTTACAGAGGAAAATGAGGCTGAAGGAGTGACCTGCCCAGGGTCACACAAATAGTAAGAGTTTGAGGCCATATTTGAACTAGGTCTTTCTGATTCCAAATGGAGGTTCTGTCTACAATGACACCTAGAAATCTTGGAGTTAAGAGAGCAGACGTAACCCTCCCCCTTTACTAATGAGGAAATGCTTGCTGAGAGTTAACATCCAGGATAACTTAGTGGTACGTGTGGTAAATGTAGGAGAAAAGATCGGAAAGCAAGTCTTCTGATCCAATTCTTCTGCTCATATGTTTGTGCTTTGATTTTCAAAGAGGACCGCAGGTGGTATCTTGACTCCAGCATGAGGTGAATTGAGAGTCAGGCAGTTTGCACAAAAATATCAGCCTGGCTCTCTCTTCCAGAGTCATCAAAGTCCAGTGGCAGGACGAAAGTTAGGATGGCTGGCAGTGGTCCAGGATGCAGTGGATGACCTTGGCTTCTTGGATGCCTGACCAAGCTCTGAGCACACCACAGCACCTGCTTCAGCTTCTTTCATGGCTGCTGAAACAAGTTGTTTTCATCTATCCATCCACCAAGGGAAGTCTTCACACGCTTGGGCTTTACCCCCCACTCACCAATGAATTTGAGACCCTTCAGGTACCCCGACCCTGGTTTAGCCTGCTGCTAAGACACATGCTACAACTTCTTGGAACCACAGTTTGAGAGTTAGGTGATAAGTGGACATCGAAGTGAAAAGGGTCCTTAGTAAGTCCTTACACCAGAGGTGGAAGTCCTTCTGGAAAACATTATAAATGCAGTATGTAAATGTATGCGCGGCAAGGGGTGACGGTGTATCCCAATGGGAATTCCATGGGCTGGCTAGGTGGCACAGTGGATAGAATGTCAGATCTGGAGTGAGTAAGACTTGAATTCAAATCCAATCTCAGACCTTTACTAGTTGTGTGATCCTGGGCAAGTCACTTAATTGTTTGCTTCTGTTTTCTCATCTATAAAATGAGCTGGAGAAGGAAACAGAAAACCACTCCAGTTTCTTTGTCAAGAAAACCCCAAATGGGCTCACAAAGAGTCCAACACAACTGAACAAGAATAAAATTATTATCAAAGTTAATTAAATGATAGATACTTAAATCTGAATTCAGATGTTTGAATTAGTCACGGGATGATGACTTAAGAGATTTAAGTCTCTTTTCTGGGGACCTGAACTGGACCCCAGAGAGGTCTGCCCAGTGAGGAGTGGGCTAACAGGGAAAAGTGAGAGCATAAGCCAGTCAAGACTGGAGCCCATGGTGGACCACAGGCGAATCAGGTGTACCACCAGTGTTTATCGCAATGACACATGCCAGAATCTTCTTAAGCATCTCTAGTAAGTACAAGGATATAAAATATTCTGCCCAAAACAATATGGCTCTCAAGATATCTGTAAATTGCAACGATTCAGCAAGAGCATTGAGTTGAGTATTTTGGATTAACCAGAGCTCTTCTCTGATAATTGTTTGCTTTGATACTTTGAGATTTTGTTGACCATGGTTTCATCAGTATCGCTATTCCTCCCACCAAATGCAGATCAAAATGTCTTCTCATTTTCTGTTATTCTTCTCCATGTTTTCCCATAAATCTTTCCCAAAAAGGGATACTACCTCTTGTACCAGTGGTCGTTTTATCTTTTAATTTATGGATCCTATTCTGGCTGTTCATCTTCTGTTTTTCATTCTTGCTCTATGACAGACCCATTTCCTTTCCTAGTCATACATATCCTCAGGATATTTTATATCTTTTATATCCTACCTTTTTTCAACAAGTCAACATTAGTGACATGGGACAACCTACTTATGCCCACCATTCATCTTCTCAACTTTTCGATGAGTTGTCATTTTAATTCTTCTGCAATCCTGATAATCCATTATTTGTAACCAAATAGCATCACTCTGATAACATTGTGAGAATATTCAAAAGATGAAATTTTTTTCCAGTGTGTAGCTTAGGATCATTAAAGGCACTGCAAAAAAAATTCTCAAATGCAACCCAGCCCACTCTTTTTCTCCTGCTCATTTCTTAGCCTAGTCCATGATCCATCTGCAGTGTTTGTCTAAGATATCCTTGTTAATGGATTATTGTGACAGGCTACCTTGTATAGATGCATATAAACAAGATCTATTTTTTCAGCCACTTTGTTTTTCCCATGACACATTGTTAGGTTAATCAATTAAATTGGGGATTATCACAATAATAAATTATAATCTAGTCCTTTATAAAGTCAGTGAACTAGAAGGGACTATAAAAATCAACTAAGGGTCTTTTATGTTCCTGAGCATCTATTCTAATGGAAATAATGAAGAGATATGGTTTAGGCCAGTGATGGGCAAACTTTTTTTTGTTTGTTTGTTTGTTTGTTTTTTAATTTTAAACCCTTAACTTTTGTGTATTGACTTATAGGTGGAAGATTGGTAAGGGTGGGCAATGGGGGTCAAGTGACTTGCCCAGGGTCACACAGCTGGGAAGTGGCTGAGGCCGGGTTTGAACCTAGGACCTCCTGTCTCTAGGCCTGGTTCTCAATCCACTGAGTTACCCAGCTGCCCCCTGGGCAAACTTTTTAAAGAGGGGGCCAAAGGAAAGGAAATGTTCATCTGTCAGTCTGCTTCTAAGGCAACTCTTTCGAGGTTTCATTGTATTTTATCCTACTCATTGTATTCATCAGATTAGGAATAATGTTGCTGGACCAGATAGAACATTTCAGGGGGCCACATCTGGCCTGAGGGCCGTAGTTTGCCCATCACTGGGTTAGGCAATATAGTAACATTAGGTAAATTTAGAAAGAGTTGAGTGGTCAGACCCAAAGAATAGTCGTTGATGGTTCACTATCAGTCTGAAAGTAGGTTTCCAAGGAAGTATATTTGGAACTTGCACTTGGTCCTGTTCTGATTTTACGTTTTTACTAATGACTTAGATAAAAGAATAGATACAGACCTATCAGTCTCTTGGATGACACAATCTCAGAAAGGATAGTTAATCTATTTGATAAATAGAGTCAAATTCAATAATTCTATATTGTATTTCCCATGTTCAAGATGACAGCAGTCAAAAGTTTGTCTGGAAAAAATCTGGGGGTTTTAGTGGATTTTGAGTTTAATATGAGTAAATTTTTCTCTGTTCAGTTGTGTCTGACTCTTTGTGACCTCATTTGATGTTTTCTTGGCAAAAATACTAGAGTGGCTTACCATCCTTCTCATGCCCATTTTATAAATGAGGAATTAAGGCAAACAGGATGATACCCAGGAAACTTTCTGGTGTGGAGCTCTACCCAGCTGCCCCAATAGTGGTCCAGCAGCTCAGAAAGTAAAGGTAGTATTGGGCGACACTGGGAGAAACACTGTCCAAGAAGGAGGAAGTCACTGGATCATAGATTAACGCTGAAAGAGACTTTAGACAGCATCAAGCCTAACCCTCCACACATTCTTCAGCTGAAGAAACTGAGATACAGGGAGATGAAGAGCCTTTGTCTGGGATCACACAGCTAGGAAGTGTCTGAGGAGGGATTTGAACCCAGGGCTGCTTGATGCTAAGTCCAGTGCCCTAACCACTCACTCTACCACACTGATAATCCCGGCGTACTCTGCACTGGTGAGATCCCATCTGGAGTGTCTGTTCATTTATGTGTATCACCTTTTAGGAAAGCCGTCGGTAATCTGGAGAGAGTTTAGAGGTAAGTGTTAAGGCTAGAGAAAGACTTCAAGTTCATACCAGATGAAAACTGGATTAAAGAACTAGAGATGCTTGGCCTAAAGAGAAGGTTGTGAAGTAACACGGTTGTTGTTGTCCTATTTTTTGATGAGCTGTTATGTAGAAGAAGATTTGGATTTGTCCTGTTCAACCCTAGAAACAAAATGAAGAATAAAAAATAAAAATGACAAAGTGGCAAAATTAGGCTTGGTGTAAAAATAAATTCCCTAACAATTGCAGCTATTCCTGCTGGAATGGGCAGCCTCCAAAGCTGGAGGTCTTCAGGGAAAGGCTACTTGTCAGCTATTTCATCAAAGGGACTCTTATTCAGGGGTGGCTTCTGAGGTCCCATTCTTGGGGTTTTGGGGTCTCATTTTCCCCATCTGTAAAATAAAAGGGTCAGACTAAATCACCTGTGGTCCCTTTTAGCTCTAAATCAATGGTGATCCCACATCCCATCTATAACTATGCTTAAGCTGTAATAGATAGATAGAAATCCCACTTGCTAAGGTATTAAGGAGAAAAAAAAAGATTCTGCAATGAAAGCAGCATGGATTCCTTGAGGATTGGTACTCTATAAATTCATCCATCAACTGGTATTTATTCAGAGTCTACTCTGAGCCAGATCTCGACCCTAGCCATGGATGGAGGGATGGCCGAGAGGCATTTGAAAATCAGGGCCTGCCTGTCTAGAAGGGCCTTACTTTTAGAATCCTCTCCAAGTACTGCTTTAAATGGGCTGTCCTGTATTGTTCCTGAGTTTCAGAGAATAAAAGCTTTTAAAATCTGCCTTTGTCTCTTTGCTTCCTCTTCCATCCCCCTCTCCTTCGTCACAGATCTTCAGTTCAGCTGCCTGAGTCTCCTGTGCCTTTCCTGAGCTGCCAAATCCCATCCCGTTCCACTGGCGTCTCTGAAGCAGAGATGCCTAAGATGCCTACCTCGCGGTGACTAACAGCAACGACTGCTCCCACAGGTACCAATTCAAGTGCCACGCAGAGCGAGGAGAGAGCAGGGCAATGGCATCCCGGTGTGATGTTGAAGCTTCCCTTTGAATGTGTTTGTTTGTTTTGATTTTCTCTTAAGAGGTTGTTTTGCTGAGCCTATTACCGTAAAGGGTCATGCTATGTGGGAATAAATAGCTATGAATAAGTAATGATAATAGAAGTGGGAACCACAACTGTGGAACGTAAAGCTCGTGTTAAAAATAGTCTGTCGTTCTGAACTCTGCCTACTAAGCCTTTTCCCAGACTGAAAGACACAAATCTCACTTCCCAAGTGGGAACACTGGAAACTCTGGGGTGTAAGACTAGAAGGGTAGGAAGGATCCAGGTGGAAAAGGACTCTGAATTCTAAAACAGAGGAGTTTATATTTGATCCTGGAGGTGGGACATTCAGGGGTGTAAGACTAGAAAGGTAGAAAGGATCCAAGGAAAAAGGGGCTATGAATTCCAAAAGGAAGAGTTTATATTTGATCTTGGAAGTGGGAACTCTGGGGTATAAGACTAGAAAGGTAGGAAGGATCCAGGGAGAAAAGGGCTCTGAATTCTAAAAAAGAGGAGTCTATATTTGATCCTGGAGGTGGGACACTCTGAGGTATAAGACTAGAAAGGTAGGAAGGATCCAAGGGAAGAAAAGCTCTGAATTCCCCAAAGAGGAGTCTATATTTGATCTTGGACATGTTAACTCTGGGGTGTGAGACTAGAAAGGTAGGAAGGATCTAGGTAGAGAAGGGCTATGAATTCTAAAAAAGAGGAGTTTATATTTGATCCTGGAGGTGGAACCTTAAAGTATAAGACTAGAAAGGTAGAAGGGATCCAGGGAGAGAAGGGCTCTGAATTCTAAAAAAGAGGAGTCTATATTTGATGATGGTGGTGGGACACTCTGGAGTGTAAGACTAGAAAGGTAGAAAGGATCCAAGGGAAGAAAGGCTCTGAATTCCCCAAAAAAGGAGTCTATATTTGATCCTGGTGGTGAGACACTCTGAAGTGTAAGACTAGAAAGGTAGGAAGGATCCAGGTAGAGAAGGGCTCTGAATTCTAAAATAGAGCAGTTTATATTTGATCCTGGTGGTGAGACACTCTGAGGTGTAAGACTAGAAAGGTAGAAGGGATCCGGGGAGAGAAAGATTCTGAGTTCTAAAAAAGAGGAGTCTATATTTGATCTTGTAAGTGGGTACTCTGGGGTGTTAGACTAGAAAGGTAGGAAGGATCCAGGTAGAGAAGGGCTCTGAATTCTAAAATAGAGGAGTTTATATTTGATTCTGGAGATGGGACCCTAAGGTATAAGATCAGAAAGGTAGAAGGGATCCAGGGAGAGAAGAGCTCTGAATTCCAAAAAGAAGTGTTCATATTTGATCCTGGAGGTGGGACACTCTAAGCTGTAAGAAGCCTGGAAGATAAATTTTAAAATATTGTCATTTTAAGATGATGATCATTATAATCCCATTTTGAGTCCCTAAAGCCAAAAGGAACCTGCATCCCACAAGAAAAGAACTAAACTCCAGGCCATTCCTACCTACCTTTCTGAGGTGTGACTGGGCTGCCGTCATGGAAACACATTTCAGAAAATCAAATAATGACAATAATGAATAGAAAAATCTTGATATTAATATGGAAACTCAGAAAATGGGAACATCTTTGAGTCTGATTCATACATTTTCCGAATCCTTGGAAATGTTTATTTTCGTGAGTAGCCCACATTGTTGAGAAGGGCGCCACAAGCAAGAGGCGCACAACAAACGCCCAGAACCAATTAAAGCAAGAAATGGAGGAAGGTAGAGAGATAAGGAAATGTGTGCTACCTCAAGATGGCAATTCTCAAGATAGCATCGGAAGGAGCCTGCCTTTCATTAGCTAGAAGTCTGGTCACACTGAAACGCCGCTCCCTCAGCACGAATGACTGCCAAAAACCTGGTCCAGGACAAACTAACAGAGAAGGGAGATAAGGTAGCCAAAGGGGCCTTTGACCGGGAGCCCCCCAGCCTCCAGCCCCCCGAGGACGAGGTCCCTGAGAGTTACCAGCCCAGGCATTCCAGCTGATGTCAGCAAGCGCTTCTGGTGCCAATTTTGGCCTCGGATTTATTGCTTTATTGGCTGAGGTCACAGGCTAAGGCATTCTCCAGATATGGTTATTAGAGATACAGTCACCGCACCCCCATCAAATCACCAGGAGCCTGTTAGGGCAGAACGGCACAAATGGGAAACACCCATCAAATGCAGTCAGAATATTAACTTCTCTAGGAAGCCTTTATGTTCCATTACTTTAGAAAGGATTCCTTGTTAGTCCTCCCATTAAACAATTAAATTGTCAGAGCAGTATTCTCTGTGTGTGTGTGTGATGTGTAATTTCCCACTCAGGTGATGTCTGCTTCAGGTCTCTCTCCTTTCCTCTCACCCACAATTGTATGCTTTTCCCTTTACATTGTTGGAAATGAATAAATCTTCCTAATGGCAGAAGCCGTTTTTGTTATGTGTCTTGATATGCCCACACACTTTAAAACTACTAAGAAAGTAAAAGACTCTGAAGTAAAATGCTTGAAAATCAATTTGTTTTTCAGGCATCTTTTTTGCAGAACATGATTCCGAGCTTCTCTTTCTCTGACATCTATTGCTCTGAGTGTCAATTCAGTATTTATGTATATATAAATATATATATATATATGCATATATGTATATATATCAAAGCCCCCCACACACACACACACAAATTACCATGCATACATGTTTTTAGATAATGTTAGCAGAAAAACACAAAGAGAGGTCAATATCCACAGAGGGCTAGTATAGCTAGCAAATTCACAAACAGGATATTTTTTAAAGTTGCCCTGAAAAGGACAAACATTTATTATCTGAATTAAGAGTCTATGCCTTGGGGGCAGCTAGGTAGGTAGCTCCATGGATTAAGAGCTGGGTCTGGAGGCAGGAGGTCCTAGGTTCAAATCTAGCCTCACATAATTCCTAGCTGTGTGACCCTGAGCAAGTCACTTCACCCCCATTGCCTAGCCCTTATCTCCCTTCTGCCTTAGAACAATATACAGTATGGTTCTTTAAAAAATTATACAGCTAAAAATGAACCTGAGGAAGTCAAAGAAATGTGGGAAGACTTGTATGAACTGATGCAGATTTCATTCTAAGTAGAATCAGGGAAATAATATGAACAGTGTCTCCAACAATGTAAACAGAAAAAAAAATTTAAAACTTAAATTCTATTTAAAAGACAATTATATCCCATTTCTGTGCCCATTTTTAAAAACCCTTCTCTTCCATCTTGGAATCAATACTGTGTTTTAGGTTCCAAGGCAGAAGAGGACTCTAAGGGCTAGGCAATGGGGGTCAAGTGACTTGCCCAGGGTCACACAGCTAGGAAGTGTTTGAGGCCAGATTTGAACCCAAGACCTCTCATGTTTAGGCCTGCTCTCTACTCACCAAACCACCTAGCTGCCTTTCCATGCCTCTTAAACAGATGTGCCCTATGCCTGAAATGTTGTCCCTTTTCACCATCACCTTTTGAATTCATGGTTTCCTTCTCAGCATAATAAACTACACCTTCGGCGGAAGACCTTTCCCAGTGTGTTTTTCCCTTCTCTTCCAGCTGCAGCAGGAGGGGAAGAGTGCCTGCCCAACTATTGCTTTGTGTGATATGTACCTTGGCTATATCTATATATGTGTTCATCTCTTTGATAGAATGTAAGCTTCTCAAGGGCAGGGGCTATTTCCCATCAAGCTTTGTTTTTCTAGCTTCTAGCACAGTGACTGGCACAGAGTAGGCATTTTAAAATACTGACTGCTTGATCTGAATGTCTGGGCTTGGACCCAGAGAAGAACTGAGTTCTCCCTTCCTTGTAGAGAAGGAAAGACCATAGCAGCATCTCGGGCTTGGTATTAGGAAGGACCTGGGTTCAGATCCCATCTTAGACACTTCTTAGCTGTGTGACCCTGTCCAAATCGCTTAACCTCTCTGATCCATCATCTACACAATGGCACCTGCCTCCTGGAGTTGTTGTAAGGCACGAATAAGAATCAAGTCTGCCCAGTGTTCTGTAAACCTTAAAGCCAGACTGCTTTATAAATGTGACCTCTTTTGATATAATATCACATATATAAGGACTTCTGATTGGGGAAGACCTGAGTTCAAGTTCTACCTTGATAAGTAGGGCTGTGTGACCCTGGTCAAGTGACTTACCCCTTCAGTTCTCCCAGCCTTAATAGAGTGCTTGGCACACATTAGGAATGTGAAATAAATTCTTATTGGCTCATATACTTCCAATTTAGACCACAGTTTTGTTTTGTTTTTTAAAGCCCTTAGCTTCTGCCTTGGGATCCATCTTGATTCCAAGGCAGATTAGCAAGGACTAGGCAATTGGGGTTGAGTGACTTGCCCAGAGTCACGCAGCTAGGAAGTATCTGAGGTCAAATTTGAACACAGGACGTCCTGACTTGAAGCTTCCTGCTCTATCCACTGAGCCACCTAGCTGCCCCCAACTGAGGCCCTAAATTGCAGGGCAGGGGCATTCTGCATTTCTGAAGGGGTTTCCTCGATGGGAAACCTAGACCAGGGAAAGAAGAGGCCAGGCTCCAAGGGGATGGGAGTGGAGGCCGAATATGCTCTCAGACTGGCTCCTTCCACTGATTTTGCCAAATTGAAATGCTGGATGGGGGAGGGTCATATTTAGAAATGAAGGCAAGGAGGGCTTAGCATAGTGGCTGGTACACAGTAGGTGCTCACTAAGTGCTTGTTGACGTCATCTGGCCTGAAAAGACAGAAGGGGTCGCTCGAGTGCCAGTTCCGGGCTCTGTGACTAAGATCCCCTATTCGTGTGGGGAGCCCAGCATCCTCCGAGCATTCGCGAGGGAGAGGGGAGGGAGGGGGATGGAAAGCCAGTGCCTTGGGGCCGGGCCCTGGTACCTGTGGCTGCGGGGCCCAGGCGCAGCGGGGCTCGCCCTTTGGGGGTACCCCGCGCGCGAATCGCCGTCCCCTGCTCCTCGCACACGCGGAGGCGGCGCAGGGCGTCCGCCAGCGCCGCCTTCAGCACAGCCAGCTCGTCCTCCTGCAGCTGCAGCCGCTGCTCCAGCGCCG
>NC_058133.1:115721166-115861750 GCF_016433145.1 Gracilinanus agilis
CCCCGGGCCCCGGCGGCGGCGGCGGGAGCCGGAGCGGGAGGCAGGGGGGGGGAGCAGGAGGCGGAGGGGAGCGAGGGAAGGAGGCAGGGGGCGGGCAGGGGTGGGGGTGAGAGGGGGAAGGGAAGGCGCCCCGTGTGCAGCCTGAAGAGCGACGGCGGCTGCAGGAGGAGGAGGAGGAGGAGGAGGAAGAGGGAGGGGGCGAGGAAGGCGCGCTTGTCATGCTCGCTCTCTAACCCTGGGGGCATCCTGAAAACCTCTCCTCGGAAACCCACGGGGAAATGGGAAACAGGATTGACGGGTTTCACACGCTCCTCGCTAGACTGAGCCGCTCATTATCATAACCGTCTGGAGGAGCGGCGGCGGCGGCTCAGACGCGGGCAGCGGGACCTGCCTGGCAGCTCCAGCCGCCGACCTCCTTGCGCCAGGCCGCGGGACTAGTCGAACCGAGCTCCGCGGGGCCGCCCGGGATCCCAGGGGCAGACGTGCGCGGTGTGGGCCAGGGGGACACGGTGTCTCAGGGCATAGGGTGAGCGTCCGCCCGCAGCTGCTGCTGCTACAGCCTACGAGGAGGAGAAGCAGCAGCACCCACGGCCGCCGCTACCCTCCCGGCTGACCCCGCGGTAAGAACCGGCTCAGGGTTGGAGGGCGTGCTAGGGGCTGCCTGCGGTGACCGTTGTCCCGGGGCTGGGGATACGTGGAGGAATCACATCTGGGCCCTGGTGCAGCTGACCGCTTGCCGAGGGAGGGGTGTGCATGTGTATATATGGGGGAGGGTGCTCTCCATGGGCACAGGAGCGCGCGCACCCACACAATACCAGTCGGCCTTTCCCGCGGCGGCGGGATTGTGCGCGCGCGGGCAGCCTGGGAGGGAGGGGGTGCTCCGGGAGGGAAGAAGCGCGGGTTCTGTCTTCCCCGGGGCTGGCGCGCGCCGCTGCTCGCCGGACTCCGGCGGGAGCCCCTTCTAGCCGCTGTTTCCTCCAGCGGCAGCCGCGCGGCCTCGCCAGCGCCCCCCTCCCCCGCAGCTGGCTGCAGACGGGCTAGAGGACCCCCCGGGGCCTCTAGCCTGCTGCTTTCCCTTCCCCCTGCGCCGCGCGGCAGAGGGGGAGGAGGGGAGGAGTGTAGGCGGCAGGCAGGAGCGCGCCTTTGCAAGAAAAAAAGAAATGCACTAAATGGCACCTCCTGTCCCCCTGCCACCTCCACCCCCGCGCTCTCCTCCCCGCGCCACCGAGCTGCGCTGCCGGCTTGGCGGGAGGCGGCGGCGGCGGCGGCGGCGGCGGCTCTGTCCTCAGCTCACCTCCGTGGCGGGGCTCGGGCTGCTGCCCGCCTGGTCCACGCCTCCGCCTCTGCTCCCTTCCTCCCTTCCTCCCTCCTCCTCCTCCTCCTGGGCCTTAGCAACTTTCCCGAGTGCCCGGCCCGCCGCGGGTGTTGCTGCGGGGAGGCGGTCACCGGCAGAGCCCCGCCCGCCAACCCGCGGCTGCCGAGGGCATGGGGCGGGAGAGCTGGGGAGAGTCTCCCCGCATCCATCCCCCGGGGCTTAGAATGGGTTTGGCAGGGACGGGTGGGAGGGAGAGCTCGGCATCTGCTGCAGGCTGGAGCTCGGGCGGCCGAGGCTGCGCCACTGCCAATATCCATGAGTCATTTCCTTGGAATCTTACCTTTGGTGTTTATTTCCCTTAGAAGGAAACTTGTTTTAAAAGAGAGAGTATGAGTGGTGTGTGTGTATGTGTGTGTGTGTGTGTGTGTGTGTATGTGTATGTAATAATAGCTCTCATTCTTTAGAGAAAGGAGCATACGACACCATGGAAAGACAACTTGCTCTTTGTTCCCAAACACTTCTGGTTTTGTTTACTTTCTCCAAGGGACAGATGAGAAAAAGGCAGTGCTCATTAACCCCGGAGAGCTCCTAATTTACTATGACATTGACACTGGGCGCATACTCGGTGACTGTGCTGCTGAGGCGGCCACAAGCGAAGAGAGGGGCACCAGTCTCACGGAGGGGCCGGCCTCTGCCCTTCAGAGCCCTTCAGAAAGAGATGGATCACTCTGCCTGGGCAGGGAGAACCTGGCAGCGACCACTTATTCCCCACTTCCTCAAACCCCTTTCCTTCAGCCTCTCATTATCCTTGAGCAAAGCTCCAGAGAGCTGCCAGTCCTTTTGCCTCTTCTCGCCCGGGGCCACGGTGATCTTATGCCCTCCGTACTAAGGGGTAGCAAAGCGTTTGTGTTTTGAGAGGTGAAATGTGTTGTTCCTTCTTTTTCTCTTTGCTTTTGCCACAGCATGGGGTGGGTCGTCGGACCTCTACAGTCACCCACCTGAACAAGACAACTGCAGAGCTAAAAGTGAATGGAAAGCCTCAGTTTTTTTTATTTCCTTGCTTTCGAGGAATGGAATCAGACTAATAACGTTATTTTTTTTTAATTAGGTTTCTTAATTGAATTTCCTCTGGTTTTCAGGATTATGCTAAAATCCATGGTGAGGTCCCTTCTCAATTTCTAGGTATCCTTAAGCATAAGATGCTGTTTTACTGTAGGGTTGTCAGTGTACTCCAATCAACATAATGGCTCTAAGGAAAGAATCCCAAGTTACCTGGATAAAGAGAAGAGGTGGCAATGGATGGTACCTGCTATGAACGTCAGCTGCCAGCATTTGACATGCTAACCCTAAACTTTCTGGGGATGCCAGTAGATGTCATCCCACTCTAACATCTTTTTAAACCTCTGGCTCCCCTCTCTTTTTAAGTTCAGCCTTTATGGTTTTATTTAGTAATAGCATCTACAGAATATTTAATCCTCTGAATCCAATTGAAGCGTTAAAATATAAATCTCATTCCTCCAAGTGTTATCTTAGACAATGATGTTTTGAATGGAGGGTGTGAACCATTGGTACTTATTGCCAGGAACTGACTTATGCAAATAGTAGTCCTTCATAACAATTAAATAACTTTGCTACCATTAATTTGTTAATTCAGTAGTAAAAGTGAAACATTATCAAGACTTAGTTACTGCCAAATCTCTTCTCCATCTTCCTGCTCCCTCTGTCCCCCCCCAAAAAAAAGACCCCAAACCTCTTGTTCTTGTCTGGTTTCACAGAGCTGGGCCACTTGCAATACTTAGTTTCCTCAGTGTATATTTGGTTTCTTCTTCAAAATAGAAAATTTGTTGAAATTAAAGCTGAAAAAAAGGTCAAAAACACTTATACAAAGAAGCTTCATTCAAAATCTAATGACAGATACAATGCTATCAAATCAAAATACCTAGAGATCCTTTTCTACCAAAAAAAGGTGCAACCATAGGCTTGTTTTAATAAACCAAATGACTGCTATAACAGGTTGAAAATTGGAACTTATGTTTGCAACCTTTGTCTCTAGTCGTATGTATTATTTAAGCAAGTATGTGTAGATCTGATTCTCTGAATCCAATGGAAAGATAAATAGAAAAGGAAAACTACTGCAGTCAGTGAGGGAGAAAAATTTGCTGACTGGTGAAAGACTGTCATCTCTTTGGTCCTACTGAACCTCATCTGGTTGTCTATTAGTACTGATTAATAAGAAAGTAGTACAGGTCTGTCTCTCCCAGGGATGTTGTCATTTTGAGAGTTGACACAGACACAGGGTGCTGAGTTGGGAGGGAAATGGAGTGAATTGCTTTGTTCAGTCCCCCCAGACCAATTTTTTTTTTTTTTGGTGATGACTGTCAAGTGGTGAAAGAAATGGCACGTGCCACCACCTCTTTCTTTCAGAGCATCACTTCATCTTTTTCCATGGAAACATTATCAGTGAGCTCCCCTGATCCTTCTTTATAGCTTCTTTAGAAACATGGAGGATCTCAGAGCCCAGCTCAGGACCATGGCCTCCCTCCATAGCTGAAATGACCCCAGGAAGCCCCCTGACCCTCTTAACTTTGCTCTATCCCCAGAATATATTGAGTCTGAGAAATAACAGGGTATGAAGTTAGCCATGGCAGGGGTCAAGTGCTTTGAGGTTCAGAAACCACAGTGTGATTCTAATTGATCTCTTTCTTTTGATGCTGTTTTCTTGATCTTAAAGAGGACCTCCAGAGAACATTGAGATAGAGGAGAATGTGGAATGAGGCAATCATCCTTCTGTAGATGTCTCCCTTTCCTGAAAGCATTCCAGATTGCAACATTTGAAGAGGGAAAGCTAAATTGGACCTCTCATAGATATATGTGAAAGTTGTGAAAGACAGCCAGCATTAAAAGGAACATAGGCTTGTCATCATTCTCTTTGACAATCCTTTAAACTAGGTACTGAGATGGAAGATGCTTTGGCTCCTTTGAAATCAAGCAGTTGACATAACTGCTGAGACAAGATGGTGAGGAGGTCCTGATTAGTGCGAATAATGCCATTCTCATAAAGTGGTTCAGTGCATCTCAAGATTCACACTGTGTGAATTTGTAAAATTATGTAAAATATACTGCCCAATGGAAATGCCCAGTGCAAATTTGAATAATGCAACCACTTCTGGAGATTGCTGATTTGCCCTACTTGAAACTTAGCAATACCTTATTTTGGTGCTCTCTGGGTTCTACTTTTAAGTAGCTAATAATAGTCAGAGTTTCGTTGTAGAAACTTTATTTTCTTTTATTTTTAATCCAAGGCCCTTTCACTTTTTGGGGGGTATCAACCTTCCTCTTCCCCTCCTCCAAACCCATTCAAGAATGGAGTAGAGAAATCCTTGTTCACTTGTGTCCCACTCATGGCAACCCCCTTTGACCATAGCATGCCAATCCTGTCCAGGCAGTTTTCTTGGCAGAGATCATTGGAATGGTTTTGCCATTTTCTTCTCCTTAGGGAAATCTTGGGGACTTTTTGGATTATGGAGGAGAGAAAGAGAGCGACAGAGACAGAGAGAGAGAGGTTGGGGATGAGGTGGAAACTACTGGGATATGCAGGAACCCAGACTCCCTGTGATGACTTTCTTTATTTCTGAGCTAAAAAAAAAAGGCCACTGATGAAGAAGTCTTTTCGGAAAGTTTTCTTCTTCTTGTGTCTAGGTTTTGCAATGTGAGAAGTTGTAAGCTGCCTCTGGCCCTGAAGCCCTGGCTCCTGTTTAATATTCTGCCTGCTCAGTTGATGTTGTGCTTGGCTCCTATGGGATTGCAACTCACGGCTTGAAACTGGAGCCAATTTTCTGTCTTAATCTCACAGTGTTTTGACTGGAGGCAGATCCAGTTCAGTCCGATCAGGGCTAGTGGAAACAACTACCAAGTGTCTCTGTCTGCTTCGGTTTTTGGATAAGACAGGGGAGGGGGACACCCCACAGTGTTATAGAGGAAGCAGCGTTTCTGGAAATTCAAGGAGAGTGTGGAAAACAACTGAACTGATTTGTAGACCTGTGAGCATCAGTTGGTATTGTACTAGGGGCTTTTTTTGGGTTGTTTTTTTTTTTGATTGATTGATTAACGGATTTCATCAAAGGAAAACCTCTAGGGACTGTCTAGAAAATTGATTTTCCATCATTAAAAGAAAGAAAATGCAGGGCTTTGGGCTTGTTAGTGGGTGAGTTTTCTGTGGGAAGGTCTGGAGGAAAAAAACGTGGTAAGGAGGCCAGGCAGCTCTGAGAGAGGGCTGAAGGGAATCTGGAGAACAATAAGAAATGGGGTTTTAAAGATCCGCCCATGAAATGCAGATTGCTGAACGGGAGGCTGAGCTTCCAAAGAGCTGTTCGAGAGTTTGGCTCCAGCTCTGGGCTCTCCTCCTCTTCTTTTTGGAATGGAAAATAATTTAGAGGCCGAAGGAAAACCTAGAAGTTCGAGTCTCCCTGCTGCAAAGGAATGAAAATGCCTCACAGAGCCTCTAGCTTGATCTTGATTAAGGCTGTTTTTCTCTTTCCAGATTTAAGGTTGTCAGAGATGACTCTGGTTCTGTCCATGAATAGATTCTGTGATCCTATTGTTTCGGAAGGAGCTGCCGAAATTGCTGAGTACCAGACACTATGGGAATCCGACTGCTACAGCCACTCCAGCCCCTCGAGTCCTCTCCCAGCTCCCCCACAGGGGGACAGAGGGGCTTGCCACTCCCTGGCAGGTACTGTCCCTCCCTCTCCGTCCTCACCTGCCCCACGCTGAAGCTGGGGGTTGGGGGGGGGGGGTTGGGAAGCCCCAGCTGAGAAAAGGAGAAAAAGGATGCTCCTGGGATTCTCCTAAAGGGCTGTAGATATTGACTGTAATACGCAAGCCCAGACCTTTAGTGAGAAAGAACTGAAGGGAGTGTTTAATTACATCCCCAACTCTAGCTACGTGGACTACTACTATGGCTTGTGGAAGTCTTGCATCTGGTTCTGTTGTTGTTTTTTAAAATTAACATTAAAAAACCTAACCTGGAAAAATCCTGGGGCAACATTTTGGTTTTAATTTCACCCTCAGTGGAAGCATATGGTTTTCTTAGAGCTCCAGGAGCCCATAGTGGGCTTGACAATGAAATCTTTATCCAATGAAATAAAAAGAAATGGTACTTTTGGCTAGGAGCTCTGAGCTATTGCTTTGATGCCAAGCACACAATTGGCTTTAAAAAGAAGGTTAGGGCATTTTTTTTGAAGCCCACAAAATAAGCAATTTGTTTCTCCTGCTTATGACCATCCCTTTTACTCTTATTAAAAGGTAAATTCCTTCGAGTTATAATGAAACATAAATTATTGTGTAAAATATGAAGTGTAAGACAGGCTTAATAAAATCATGAATTGCTAAAAAAGGTACCAAATGGTTAAGTTTTGGTATAAAAACATTTTTACTCCTTTTTTGTCTAAATTCGTAGACGTGTGCTAACTGAGCCTTTTAGATAAGGAAACTGAAATTTCAGCTTCTAAAATATAAAGTTGTATTAACACATACTTAGAGATGTGTTTTCGTGCTGAGTGCCACTAATAGTCTAGGAATGGTAGACCATTATATTTAAATAATAGTTGTATTACTGTTTTAGGGTAGGTTCTATGGCCTTGTTCAGATGAGGACTGAGAGAATGAGATCGCTGGCTATAGAGTGTGTACGTGTGTATACACAGTTATAATAGATGTGTTTGGATTAGCACATTAATAGGTACATGGGTTTTTATTAAGTGTTTTAAAAATAAAACTCAGAGCTTTTGGATTCTTTCCACCAATTACTTCTGTTTGCTTGTAAATAAAGAGTGAAAATTTTCCAGATGAAAATATTAAGGCAAGTGTCCCAGCAATGCTGAAGCAAAGCATTTCTCTGGAATTGACTTAAGAAAAAGACTTGGGGCATAGAATTTAGTGAGATAGTTACTATTATGACAAATGTTTATTTTTAATCACCACATGTACAGACAAATAATGTAGCAGACTTATCCTGTAGTAGGAAAGGAAATGAAAGTATTTTGTTTGGAGAACCTCTGGCAAACCGCATGTCATTTGTCATATCTGATTTATTACCACAGGATCACATTACAGGGGAATTTCAAATCCTATAACAACATCCAAGATCACATACTTTAAGAGGAAGTATGTGGAAGAAGAGGATTTTCACCCACCACTCAGCAGCTGTAACCATAAAGTATGTTGTTGTTTTTTTTTAATAGTCATTTTTATTAAGAGTTTAAGATACTTAGAAACAGTCACTTGATGCAATTCCAGAAATTAAATTGTTCCACCCAAGCAATGAAAATGAGCCAGTTCTGAATCTAGGCCACGTTAATTGTTACTTTTAGGGGAATTTCTCCTTTTCAGGGGTAGTTTAAGAAATAAAGGGGTGAGACTCCTTTCATTTAAAATCATCTTAAGGAATGAGCATTTTTCTGCTTTTGTTATTTTGATATCAGACTATCAGTTGGGTTTACTGTTCAGACTTTCATAGGATAAACATCCAAACATATTTGAATCTTGATTTTGTTGCTTGTGGCAACCATTGTGATCAGTGCTGATGACACATGTGTCTAGATATATAGGACAGGTGTTCCTGAATGGATGCCCAAGCCAGAGAGAGAGAGACTAGAGAGCGTGATAGAATGTATTCATTTATTTTGGTAGTAGGATGGGGTGGGGAAAATTTTGTAAAGTACTTACTATAATGAAGCTACCAATCTAAATCATTTCAGAGCCCGTTCTTACTTTCTTTTAAAATGTCTACCAAGTTCATCAGAAGTAGTGATACCAAGAGTATCACTGCCTGAAATGTAGAGGGGTTTATAAACTCAATTTCTCCCCTGGATTTTGACTTTAAATGATCACTCTTTTGTAAATATTAATACTATGGAAGTGGGTTTTGAACAGAGATACCTATATAACCCAATGAATTGCTCGTCAGCTCAGGAAGGGGGGAAGGGAAAGAACATGAATCATGCAACCATGGAAGACTATTCGAAATGAACTAATTTTGAAAAAAAAATTCCTTTAAAAAATTTCTCCCCCCAAAATTTTGATATTTTGATATTTGATTTTTGCTATTTGTGATTTTTTGATGTTTTGCTATTTGCCATTTTATTTTTGCCATTCATGAAGGATGGTATTGTGTGTGTATATATACATATATATGTGTGTATGTGTGTATTATATATATATATATTCATAACTCTTAGATAGCATAGACTAACTTTGTTCCTGTTGACCTATGAGTTTGCCTCTTATGAAATGAAAGACTTCACCATAGGAATGTGAGAGCAGATTAAGCCATTTTGTTTTCTAGTTTGGGATGCTAACCACATTTTTGCTTCTTTCTGGATTTACATTGATTCTAAGATGATTTCATTTCATTTTTTGCCGTTTACATATAATAACAAATTTCCACTTAAGTTTTCCAGAGTTATAGATCTAGAGTGTCTGCCTCCCTCCTGCAGTTGGTAGGCCATTCATCGATTCTCAGATAGTGGAAGGTTAGGAATCCAGCATCTCCTCGACGGCTCCCCAGGCCCCTGGTAGTGGGGGAGATACTTTGGCCCTTTGAGTGGCAGGTCTGATCCAATCTCAGGCCTTTTAGAGCATTGCTGTCCCATTGCCTGTGGGTCATACGTTTGAGACAGAAAGAATTAAAAAGAGGAATGAGGTTAAAGCTGGAATCTTAGTCTCGCTGACTACCCTGATGTTCAGAGGCTTCCTGGAAGTTTGGGGTTGAGGCACCTTTAAAGTGTGCCTTATGGGCAAGTCACTTGACCCCCATTGCCCACCCTTACCACTCTTCCACCTAGGAGCCAATACACAGAAGTTAAGGATTTAAAAAAAAAATAAAGTAAAATAAATAAATAAAGTGTGCCTTATGTTATTAGGAATGTAGATACTAAATGATAACTTTAGTCCAACTATCAATAATATGGAATTAGGAAAACCCAGTGGAATTGTGCGTCGGCTAAGGGGGTTTAGGGGTGCTTGGGGGAGAGGGAAAGAACATGAAATATGTAACTAGGAGAAAATAGTCAAAATAAAAATTAAAAAAAAAATAATAAAATTTGCCTTAGTAGTGGCACCTCCATCCTTTTCCCCAGTGACTGAACCTTGGGTATAGCAAGAAGCCTGAACTTCCCTCCCTTGTGAGGTTTGTTTGGAGGGAGAGAGGTTGGTCACCCCCATGTGTCCTTGTGGAGCCAGACGTTCTGTCTGATGAAGGCTGTAACAGAGGCTGCCGTGGGGGAGAAGGGGGTGTCATAGGGAAAAGGGCAGAAAGTTCCCAAGGGGGAAACCGATGTTCCCACATGGAGAGGAGGCCTCATTTGGTGGTGGCGATGGCCAGGGTCGTTTTCTCAACCTTCTCCCCCTTTTTTCCTTCCTCCCCAATTTCAGACCATCTCCATTTTCGAGGAACGAGCTCACATCCTTTACATGTCCTTAGAAAAGCTCAAGTTTATCGACGACCCCGAAGTCTATCTCCGAAGATCTGTGCTTATCAATAACTTAATGAAAAGGATCCACGGAGAAATTATCATGCAGAATAACTGGTGCTTTTCTGCCTGCTCCTTCAGCGGAGCCTCCGCCCAGGAGTGGTTCATGGCTCAAGACTGTCCTTACCGCAAGCGGCTGCGCATGACCAAGGAGGACTGCGAGAAGTTCCACGCCTGCTGCTTCTACCAGGAATGCGGCGCTCACTACCTAAACTTGCCCTTCTCTGTTGGGGCTCACGGGGGAGGTTCCTCCGCTTCATCCTCCTCCTCCTCTTCCTCTTCCTCCTCCTCCTCTTCCTCCTCTTCTTCCTCCTCCTCTCCTCCCCCCATGTCTTTGCCCAGTTGTTCCCACCAGGTGGATTACGGCCTGGGCAGCGCCCCTCTGTACAGAAGCGACGACCAGATACCCGCCAATGAGATCTTCGTTACGAACGCCAGGGCTCCCAGCGTGCAGGAAAAGGCCAAATTAAGCGACGAGAAAGCGAGTCACGAAGCCGAGAGAGATGGCCCGAGAGGCGACCACGCTCTTGAATGTAAAGGCAAATTCTATGATTATTTTGAGACTGGGTGTCACGAAAAAAGCAATGTAAGTGAATCTTGGAAAAAATCTTTAAGGAAAAAGGAATCTTTACCGAGTAATAAACTGTGCTGCAGCAAAGGAAGTAAAATATGAGCCATCTTTTTGCTGTAACTTTGAAGCATGCACAGCATGATCAATTAGCTATCATAAATTTTATTTTGAATGGATTTTATAGTTTTGTACAACTGATACAATTATGCCATGAACATGTCGTGTAGTTTTTAATGCCTGGAGAGCAGATTGCATAAAACATCTGTACAGTCTGCATCAGTGAGCTCCTTATAAATATGGAGATTCCACAGAGAAGACAGTTGAATGACTGCTTACAAGTCTATCTTAGTTTCGTAACAGAAGAGACCAATAGATCACATTGGGGATGAGGAGCCCTTTGATACGTCCCTTGCCTCGCAGGGAGTCTTTCGCTAACTAAGAAACTTCGTCACGTTTGCCAATGAATTAGCTAGTTAATTTGGCGACCACGTCCACATTGCCAGCTAGGGTTATCCACTTCCTACATTACGATACAGTATTTATTCTGAGTCAGAGACTGGATCTAGTGAACCCAGGTGAGCTGGCTTCACACTCTGGTACAGACCCTGTTAAATCTTGGTATTTAACGGTCTTGGGTGACTGAAGAAATTGGTATGTAATATAATGAAACACACCTGTTTATGGAACCATAATAAAAAACAAACTATGTGGAGTAAAATCACTTGCAAGTCTCTAGCTTGCCTGTGATGAGTAAAAGAGGTTTTTTTTGGAGGTCTGTTGTTATACAGGGCGTTTTTTGGTGCCTTACTTTTATCTTAATTTTTGCCACGGTGAAAATTAAGGATAAAAATCAGAGTTACAGCAGGGATTTAACAAACAGAAAATCACACACAGGGTGGATCAATATTGTTCGAAAACTGTTACATTTGAAATATTGAGTTCAACTTTTTATTCGACATCTCTATTCTTCCTTTTTTTTTTTTTTGATGCCCAATTGCTTTTGGATTTGGCATTTTTAGAAAGGGATGGAGGAAACAATAGAGAGATCTGTTATAAACCAGCACTAGCTGCTTGTGCATTTCTATGGCAACAGTCTGTTGCTGGGGTTTGTTGTTTTTTTTTTTGGTTGTTGTTTGTTTTTATTTTTTTTTTGTATAATGAAGTTCATGAACCAGTGGCATGCTTTATACTTTAATCTGTTTTGCATAATTTCACTCCTTTAGATTATAAAAGCATGTGGTTTTTTTATATATGACTTTTGCTGTTAATTAAGAAGCACAATGTTAATAAATGATGTGGCGATCAATAAGGTTCTATCTTGAATGTAAAGATTTTAGTTTCTGAAAAGTTATTTTGGAGAAATGGGACTTGAATCTTCAATGGTTAAAATAGATTTGGTCAACATTCTTCATTTTCATCATTTAAGCATGTACATTTTCAAAAGTGTCCAAAATAATCCCTCTCATCCTCTTCTATCCCTAACCTATTTTCTAGCTGAAAACATATTCCCATCTATAGGGTTATTTGATTGACTTGGGACATTCTTAAACAGTGCTCCACAGGAATCACATATCAAAAAATGGAAATAATATGTTTTTCCCCACCTCCCCAATTTCTCCAAGATAAAAGCTTTTTAAAAAAATTATTGCTATTACTATTAAATATAGGTCTCATTCATACAGTGTATGAGTAGGATCATCATTTGGACAATTGTCCACAAGGACCAATTTTTTAAACATGTTCTTGTGTTATAGCTGAATAGTTTAGTAATGTCTGTTCTTTATTTTCAATATTTGATAAAATATTTGATGTTAGATATTAGATACTTGTATACCAATGTGTTGTAGTCAAGTGAGGTTTTACTTGGTATATATTTATTAAAATTACCAAAATTCATTAAGATTTTATATCTTTAATGGGTATTGGATATACATTTCTCTCTTCCTCTTCTTCCTCATCACCAAAATACTGACAACACCTAGACGTTAAAGTGGATAGTGACCAAAGACATTTTCTTTTATTAGTACAGAGTTTTCAGTATCTTACCCGGCAGACTTTTGTGGTAGTTTTTAAGTAACTTTAGTTTGTTTGAAAAGTCTATCTGTTAAAAAAATGTATGAAACTTTTAAGTTCCTCATGCTATCTGTTTCCATTATAACAAGTGGATGTTAGAAAAATGTTAAAAATCTAGCATTTTCAATAATATGTAATTTTTTTTCCATTTTTTCTTTTACAAAATTATAATACAAACTAAAGCCTGATTTATAATCATTTGTTAAAGAGAGGGAAAGTTAGTTGAAACTTGATCTGTCAAATGTAACATGTTTATTATGAATTTAACAATGATATTTGAATAAGAAAGGGGGAGGGCTAATCAAGGGTGCTTTTCTTTCCCTTTCTAACCAAAGGTTTAAAAAAAGGGGGGCTTGGTTATTGATTTTCCAGAATCACATTCTTAACAATAAGCTTTATATAAAGCTTTCCAAACTGGGCACCAGCATGTTTACCTTCTAGAATCAACCACAGCTGCTTACCTGAAGAGTGAATTTTAGAAAGTCTTGTGGACTTCAGAATATAAGAACACAGCACTGTCATTTCAAGTGGCCCTGTAGATGTTCACGAAAAATGCATTCATCTCTACTCCAGAATTCCACAATTTGTTTTTTAAAAAAACACTTAGAAAAAAAATCACAAGTTATTTTCCCAAACCCTTTCCCAACAATTCCTTTAAATGATGAAAGACAAGTTACCTCTGGGTCTCAGTTTCTTCATCTCTAAAATGAAGAGGTTGAGCTAAATAATCTCAAGTTCTTTTCACTTCGAATTCTATGTTCCCCATGATCCTATTTGATTTTAAGGGAAGGATGGAGAGAAAGAATTAGAGATTATACTCTTGATGCTGAATCAAAAATAATACAAAGCATTTTCAAAGTAATTTTTTTAGGCCTGGGAATTTAGGATTTAATTTACATGCAACTTTTGACGAACTCAACAAATATATAAAATAAGATCAACTTGTGAGTTTATTGTTAAAACAAAGCATTTTGTTTCTCAATGAATGACTATTTTTTTAAGAATTCTATTAGGGTTTCCAATAAAGTCCCCTATAAATAATTGGAATAGAGCTAGTTCTCAAAAGGAGTTAGTCCACCGAGTGCAAGTTTTGATAGATTGTAACTTTGAGTACAAGCCATTAAGTGGGTTGTCTTGTGTTGTGGAAGAACTTAGCCAGGTTCAGAGAAGCTCCTCATTTGAAAGTTGGCCACTAAAAAACTGTAGTAAATTAGAGTGGGGAGGGGATAACAAGAGCTTTCTACAGTTGGGGATGGGTGTCAGGGCTTGTGTTGGTGGAGAGAGTATCCACACTGATGAAACTATCCATCTTTTTGAAAAGTTAAAGAGTTTGTAGAAAGAGCAGAGCCCAGAACAGTGTGTGGTCCACTGGCATCCCTAGAATAAATCTAAGCATGGTGTTAAGGTTTCTGAGCATGGGGAAACCAGACTCTTCATCCATTCCTCACAAAAATGTTAGCATGAGGAAAAATATTTGAAGTAGATGGACAAATTAGGCACGGTCCCCCCCCCCCTCTTCTTTCCCCCTCTTGTTGAATCAGGATTACCTTCTATCAGATCTCCTCCCATCTTAGTGTTACACCTCACTCTCATTCCTGACCACTTGTTTTAAAATTTTAACTCACAATGGATATCATATGATACTTTCTAGCTTTAACAAGCCCTGGGGGGGGGGGGAGCAGAGATTCAGGATAGCATTAGCACAAATATCTAAAGATAAGAACTACCCAAAGAAGGGGAAAGAAGCATTGGTCTGACAAAAGAGAGATAGTTTGAAGTGGAAAATAAGACAGTGAGGCAATTTCTAAGTACCATTAACTGGTGTTCATTTTAAGATGGCTATGTTTTGATTTGAGGTCTAGAATAAAGGCATTCAGGAACTTTAAAGTCTCTGTGAGGCATTTCTGTTGCTTTCTTAGGATTATACAGCGCATGAGAGACTTCCTTCTAGCAAGGTGTATTCCCTTCAGTATAGCTATAAATTATTCTCTTTATGTAAAATAGCTACATGACCTGGGGTGAAATAGTAACCATAGTAGAGATTCTTCCATCCCAGTGTACATGCCATATATTAGGCAGGAGAACACACTTAGAAAAAGCACTCACAAAGATGTAGGTTATGAACACTCGAAACCTAGCATCCTGACATAGAGTGCATCAGCAAGTGAGTTTAATAAAACATGCTGTTTAAAATAGTCTGTAATTTCCTGTTTCTGCATATCACTTCAGTGTCTGTGACAGGCTGAGCGATGACTAAACTAAGAGAATTACACAAGCTAGTCTAGCATCATTTGCACACCATTTCCATGAAGTCCATCACCCTGAAAATAAACAGCCCTCTATTGCACTCTCCATAAACCTTTTTTTTTCTAGTTAATCCAGTTTAGGTGATTTGTCTGGACAAGAGTTCACATAAAAAAGATGCTGAGGGTGTCCGTGGATGTTGAGGTGGTGTGTAAACTATGTGATATGGCAGCTGAAAAAACCTAATATCATCTCACAAATAGGAGCATCATCTCCTTAGCCATGGGGGAGTGCAAATGGACAGACCCCATCTGTATTAGCATCTAATATTTGCATTCCATGTTCTAGGAAGGATGCTGGAAAATTGCAGCATGACCATAGGAGAGAGCAGTCGGTTTAGTGAAGGGCTTCAAGAGCATGCCATAGATGGATTATTTGAAGGTAATCAGGGATGCTTGTCATGGAGAAGAGAACAACTTAGGAGGGAAATGATGGCGTCTTTAAACATTCAAAGGAAGGAAGAGGAATCTTGTTCTGTTGTCTGTAAAGAGAGTTAAAAAACTAGGAACAGCTTAGGAGGGAAATGATGGCTTCTTTAAACATTTGAAAGAAGAAAGAGAATCTTGTTCTATTGTCTCTAAAGAGAGTCTGAAGGGAGGAGGAGGAATCTTGTTCTATTTGGCTAAATAGAAGCAAAAAACTAGGAGCAAGACAAATTGTTAGAGAATAATATTTAAGCTGGACGGAAGGAGAAACTTCCTAAACAAAACAGTACAAAAGTGAAATGAATGACTTCAGGAGGCATCCTGTTCCCACTTACTCCTTGGAGTGCCTTAGGAGGGATTCTGATTTAAGTAAAGATAAGACCAGATGATCTTTGAGGGCCATTCCAGCTCTGAGATGGTGTGATTCTGAGTCTGAACAAAGGGTCATTCGTAGCCTTTGAGTCCTCCACCTTTGATTGGGGAATGGGTCGATAGGAGAACTCATTTAAATCAAAGATTCCTAAGAAGGGAACACAAAGTACCACTGATGGGTGAGAGTTAGAAGCAGCCCAAGGGTGTGAATAGCAGCCCAGGAGTCAGTGACAGCATCTGTCTGTTTCCAAGGTGTCATCAAGGAGCAGCTGAATCCAGGCACCAGATGTGTGGTCCTCCGCTGCTCCTTCCCTGCCAGGGTGTCATTTCAGTCCTCAAGATACGTCTTCTTCCTCTGCAGACCACTCATGAGAGGAGGAGGAATGTTGGGGAGCTCAGATGGACCTCAGCTAATGAAAAGTCTGCTTGTCTAGTATGAACCCCAAAAGTCAGGAGAGAAAGAGCCCTCGGAAATGCCACCTGGAGCTGTGTTTAGCATGGTGTCATTCTCTACAAAACTGAATGCACTCATTTGACTTCATAAAGAGGAAGAAAAATGGTGACAAACCATCATTTGTCATGAAAAAGAGAAGCTGGAAGATTCATTGTGTCTTTTTGATCAGAAAACAATCTCGGGGCAGCTGGGTAGCTCAGTGGATTGAGAGCCAGGCCTAGAGACAGGAGGTCCTAGGTTCAAATCTGGCCTCAGATACTTCCCAGCTGTGTGACCCTGAGCAAGTCACTTGACAACCCCATTGCCTACCCTTACACTCTTCTGCCTTGGAGCCAATACACAGTATTGACTCCAAGACAGAAGTTAAGGGTTCTAATTATAAAAATTAAGAAAAAAACCCAATCTCATTTCTTTTATATTATGATTAGAGAAAAGCAAGTTGGGAATAGGTTTCATTTCATTTTCCCCTTTATTTTTATATTTCTGAAGCCCTCCTTTTGATTTTCTTTGGGGGATGGGGTGGCAATAAGGGTATTGGATTAAGTCTAATAAGAGCAAAAATAAAAACATGTTCAGTGGTATGTTAGCCAGTCTTTATCAGAATCCTAAATTACTATGGATTTTGTATATTTTTTTCACATTTTTATGTCCAGGGTGAATATAATCTTGGTTTTTTTGAGTAATATAGGAAGACCCATGGACATTGACCCCTCTCTTCCTTCCTCTGCCCCCTCCCCAAGAAGCACAGGTCTAAAAGAACTTCTCAAGTTTAGGTTAGGGATGGACACCGATTCTCCACCAAGATAGCCACCATGTTGAGCTGCACTTTGTAGCCTGGACTGATCAATATCTGAGGCTCCTTTGCTTTTAAGTGCTCCAGAAATGGAAGATTTGCCAACTGAGTTCAGCATTCTATACAGCCAGCACACAATTACTTAGTCCCTAATTCAAATTTGAGGCTGAATGTCTTTACTAGTTCAGGCTTTCATATATCAAGGTTTGAGCAATAATGTAGATGAATTGGTCAAAATACCCTTCTCAGTTTTGGCTGGATTACAAAATAACAGGCTAAATCAATATGCCAGGGTATTCGTGATTTTAACTGTTGCCCAGCAATAAGACAACAGATGTATCCTATTCTTAAGAAAATCTGATAGATGACAATCCAGATTCATGAAACAAATTAGGAATTATATCTATTACCAAAAACTATTCACTGTGAAAGGTTCCTTTAAGTTATGAGTATTTGTGCATTTAAAATAGAATTCTGTTTACAAAAATTAAATTTGCATGCAAATTTTCAGGAGTAAATCTTTGCTTAAGGTGAAGTGCACCTGTGATATTTGTTCATGAAATAATGCTTTTGAAGTGAAAATTTAAAAAGAAATAGAATGTATTGCATTCAGATCCACTGGATAAATAAAGAACAGGAATAATTTGCCCATAGACAAAAAAGTAACCCTAAGCAATCATTAAAGATTGGTGAGATGGTTCCAGGCCACACTTGAAAAACAGTAAGCTCTCCTATCCTATTTGGAGCACTGGGTTTAGTCCATTTTTTTCCTAGTCCAAACCAGACTTTGGAACAGTAAAATTAAAAAAAAAATTTTTTTTACCATTAACTGAGAAATATCCTGCCCTCCAAAGCTTTAGGGATCTGCCTTCAGGATGTAGGAATTAGAAGCCAAGAAGAAGGAGGGAACTAGAAGAGTCAGCTTTTAAGAAAGTTCTAGTTTTAAGAAAGATCTTTGCTAGCCTTGAAGACTAGCAACAATTTACTATGCCCACTGACTGGAAACTCTTCATCTCCGTTGGTATTAAAGAGCACATTGAGTGTGAATAAAAAAGAAAAAAAGCAAATGAAAAGTATTAAGAAGCTACACCTTTTAAATAAAGTACATAGGATTACCAAAAAAACCCAACAATTGCATTGAAATGTATACATACAATTATATACACATATTTGCTTATCCAAATCCTTGGACTGCCCTGAATTCTATCCATTGACTCCTGGGAAAAGCCTGTGGACCCCAAGTTCTTAACCTCTGCTAAGCAACCCAGATAATGTGACCCAATCTGTCATTCTCCAAATTCCTCCTTTCTGTAGTTTGGGTAAAAAAATCTCACCCACCTCTAACTGGAATCTCTCCAGAAAGAAGAACTCTTACCTAGTAGAATATGCTGCATTCAGTTCCATTGGATAAATAAGGAAGAGGAGTAATTTCCTATAAGACAGAAAAGTAACCTTAAGTAATCATTAAAGACTGAGCAAATTAGTCAATATCTTGGAGTCTCGGTCTAAAATGAGAATAAAAGCTACTTACAGAATGAAAATTCTACCTATGAGGCACTTAATAAGCATTTATTGATTTAATGAATGAATCTTTAAGGCATCTGCCAACCCCATAGGATTGATGTGTGTATTACTGAGCCACTGTCAGCGGTGAAGGAAGAGCCATTGATTAAGGGCTACGTGCGTGCCAACACCGTGCTAAGAGCTGGGAACAGAAGGACAAAAGCCAGGCTGCCCCTGCCTCGCACGCGTATTCCTTCTACTGGGTGACAAAGCGTGTTGGAGAGGGAGGGCCAGAGAAGGATGTTTTAGTCTGGTAGGGGACAGGGGTGGTGAGTGGGACAACTGAAAAATGGATTGGCATGCATCTTCCAGAGGCAATTATACAAAATGAGAGATAAAAATGAGGAGGGCTCCTGGGAGTGCAGAACTTCCAGGAATCGTACTCTTCTGGTGGTCTGTCTGGGAGGGTAGACATCGGGAGGGGCAGCTGCACAAAGCAGGAAAAGGAAGTGCCAACGTTGGAAATGCACCATCACAGAGAATTATCTATAAAAGGTCACAGATAATAAAAAGAGGTCCTGAAGGACCTGAAGAGTAAATGCTGTTCCAGTTTTCAATCCATAAATAAAAAGGAAAGGAAGAGAGTAGTGCCTGAAAACTTGAGGCTATTGAGCTTGATTTCGGTTCCTGGCGAAATTCTAGAATATATTATTAATAGGGTGGCGAGTGAGCATCCAGAAAAGGAAGTAGCAGTGCTGGTGTGTCAGGCAGCAGGACTTCATCAAGGAACCACTGGCTTCATTAGCCTCATTTCTCTTAGGACAGCATTGTTAGACTCAAGATTAAAGGAATGTTATATAGTTTGCTTAGATTTTTGTAAAGCAGTTTACAGCCTCGTGATATTCTTGTGAAAAAGGCAAAGAGAGGTAGGCTAGATGATAACAGAGATTAATTTTTAGGAACTAGTCGAATGGCCAAATAGAAAGAGCTGTCTTTAACGGTTTGATGCCATCTTGGTAGAAAACCTCAAGTGGATTGCTTCACGAAATCTGCCCTTGTGTTGCTTAAGGTTTTTGTTTGTTTATTTCTTTTTCAAATCAATTACTTAGATGGACCCAAAGTCTATCTGTTGCAATAACTTTTAGAGGGATTTAGGATTTGGGGAGGGAGTCCTGCTTCTTAGACCAGCCCATGATTCTAAAAGCAAAAGATCTATATTGTTTTAACTTATACAAAAGAAGACTTGATGCAGAAAGGACAGCACAAATTATTTGGGGAGGCGTTCAGGGGTAACAGGGTAAAATTACAGCTGGAGCAGTCCCTGAACTTTTACACAATGGCAGGAAGAGAGTGGTATTAAGGTGCAATTATAGGCCTGGACAAAAGCTGCTCATTTTGAGCATTCCCAGTTTCTGCTCTTAGATCACACACACCCCCAAGTAGTTTGGGAAGTATTTTCCCCATCAGGACAACATACCAATCCCCCACTTTGGGGACTAGAGCTTAACCCTACAAAACTGTCCCGTTGAGTTAACTCCCTAAAGCTGGGACTTCTCCAAGGGCTGGAATAGCCTAAAGGGCCGGAGGAGGCAGCTTCAAGACAAGGCCATACACTGTTTGTGAGGTTGATACATATTTTATATAGATTTACTAAGGAGGTGGAGTGTCATTCAAGCATAGGTTGAATGGCTACTTTTCAGTTACATTGTAGAGAAAAATATCCATTTCATAAAGTATAGGTTTGGACCAGAGCAGGGTTCCTTAGAGTTTATCGATTTTAAAAATTTTTATTTTTTTATAATGATTTCATTTTAATTGGTTTTCTTTTGTATCCCTGGGTTTTTTGTTTTTGTTTTCTGCTTTTAAAAATATTCTGAATAAGAGCCCTTAGGTTTACCAGACCAGTAGAGAAGCCATGACTCCAAAATGGTGAAGAACTGGATTAGAGTGTCTTTGACGCTTTTTCCAATTTTGAGATTCTATAATCTTGTAATTCCATGAGGATAAAAGTTATATATATATATATGTGTGTGTGTGTGTGTGTGTGTGTGTGTATATGTACATATACACACCATACACATATTTATTAGATATGTATATGATATATAAAACACATATATTTATTATATATGTATAATATGATATATAATATATATATGATATATTAAATACATATAAATATATTTCCATAAATATACATATAATATATTTTGTTTTATATTTTATATATTATGTGCATGATATAGAAATATTTATATGTATTCAATATCTAATATATCATGCATACATATTACATATGCATATATAATATATGCATATAATATTTTATTTATTTATGAATAGATTATATGTATGATATAGATAAAATATGCCATATACACATATGTATGATGTGTATATGTATCATGCATATATTTCTAATGTGTATATAATAAATATATTATGTATTTATAACTTTTATCCTCATGGCAGTATATATATATTCTAAAGGAAGACTGCTCATAGTTTAGGTGAATTTGACAGAAACTCAGTATTTTCATTTTCTCTTATTTTTTTACTGTAAAGTTCTTTGAAGACAAGGATCACATCTTAATTAATTTCATAACTTCCACAATCGTTCAGTGTCTTACACATACTAGAAGCTTAATAAACGGCTGTCGAATACAAATGATATAGAGAATAATTTATTCACTGCATAAGATCTAACCAAATTACTCCTATTTAATCATGAAAATATAACCTAGTAAATGGAAAGATAACTAGACAACAAGTCGGGAGACTTGGATTCTAGTTCTGTCTTTTCCATAAACTAGCTGTGTGACTTTGGACAAGTCATGTCACTGTGTAAAGCCCTCCCCCCCCATTTCTGTATCTATAAAATGAAAACATTAGGATAAATCACCTTCTAAAGCCCTTTCAAGCTTTCTAAAATCCCATTATTCTAATGACAAATGTGATTCTTTTTTAAATTTTTTAAATTTATTTTTTTAAATGTGATTCTTTTTAAGAAATCTTTCTTTTACTTTTTTTTAAAATATATATACTATTCAGTGTTTTTCTAATTCCTACTCTTTTTTCCAATTCTTTTTTTCCAGAAATTCTTTTTTCCAATTAAATTACAGGAACGGACTCCAAATTTCTCTTCCCAAACCAGCCACTAGGTTTCCCTGTCTGAAATGACTCTTTTCCCCCCCACATATGGCTGTTATTGTCATGTCTGTAATCCATTCCTCCAGATAGGCCGTCCTCCCCCATGGTGTCTTAATATGATTAAAAAAAATAAAAAAACACGCCAAGCCAGCCACAGCCAAGCAGGCGTAGAGCAGCTCCTACTGTCAGCAGACCGTTTCCCAGTTCAGGCAATCAGGGCGGCCCCCCTTCTCTCTCGTGTTTATGAGTAATAAAATGGCGAGCTCCCCCTCCCTTCTTTTATGAAGATAATTCTCCAACTTGCAGCTGTGACTCTCTGACTTTTTTTTCTTTTTGGAACGAGCCGAGATGATGGTCCCATAACCCAATTAGTGTCATTTGGTGGTGGTCCAAACACTTCCACTGCACGAGTTTTAATTTGGGGATCCCCGGAGGCTGCCTGCCACATCTGTACTCAGCCTGTTCTCCCCCCCCCCCCCTTGTCGGCTCTAGGTTTAGGGGAGGGGTGGCTGCGAGGCCCGGGAGGACCCCGATCCTCTTTCCTGGGCCCGACGTTGAAGCGAGGGAGGAAGGCTTCCCTCCAGGCCCGGCACCCGCAGGTGGGGCAAAGCGGGCAATTGCCAGGAGCCCGTCCGTGGCGGGCAGGCCCCTTCCCGTTGTCATTTCTGGGGCGTTTGTGCGGCTGTACCTGGTTGGGTCGGGCCTGAGGATGGGGTCTCTGGAAGGCCGCCGGCGGGGGGATCAAAGGTTCCGGGCCAGGGGGCCCCCCTGGCGTCCCCCCAGCGGGCCTGGCCTGGCTCTGACGGCGGGCGTTCATTGTGCGAGCAGCTGGCACCAGCTGGGAAGGGATCATTAGCATCACAAAGCGCCACGCTGAAGCGGTGCCCGGTACGGTGGGAGGCTCGGCCTAAGGGCCTGGGGCTCTCCGGAGCCTGGCGCTGCCACGCGTGGAGACAGACTGCCGAGGCGACGCTGCGGGCCGCCGTCTCAGAGCCTCTCCCGGGAGGATGCCCTGGCCAGGATGGACCGCCAGGAAGAGGCTGGGATGGGGCCTGGGCCTCATCTCATCCTCCTTTCTGAGGAGAGCCGAGGCCCGAGGCTAGCCCAAGGGGATGATGGGCGATTCTTGGTGGTAGGGACGGTGAGGTTGTTTTTCCTCTCGTCCCTGGCCTCAGTCCCTCCGGCTTCTTCATGAAAGGGCTCTAGAAGCAGACTTGTTTTAAGATGGTAGCCCGTCCAACCGTGGCTGGAGATGAAGGGTATAGGAAAATGAGGGACAAAAGACGGGAAAAGACCCGTGGTTTAGAGACTTTTAAAACAAATGCAGAGGGGCAGCTGGGTAGCTCAGTGGATTGAGAGCCAGGCCTAGAGATGGGAGATCCTAGGTTCAAACCCGGGCTCAGACACTTCCCAGCTGGGTGACCCTGGGCAGGTCACTTGACCCTCATTGCCCACCCTTACCACTCTTCTGCCTTGCAGCCAATACACAGAAGTTAAGGGTTTAAAACAAAACAAAACAACCAAACAAACAAACAAATGCAGAGAGGGCCTCTGGGTGGCTCCATGGATGGATGGAGAGCCAGACAGGAGAGTTCAAATAGGTCTCAGACACTTCCTAGCTGTGTGACCCTGGGCAAGTCACTTAGCTCCCAGTGCCTGCCCTTACTGCTCTTCTGCCTTGGAACCAAGACATAGTATTGATTACAAAGTGAAAGGAAAGGGTTTTTTTAAAAAAAATTAAATAAAAATAAATAATAAACAGGGGCAGATGGGTGGCACAGGCTTGAAGTTAGGAGGATTCAGGGGTTCAAATGTGGCCTCAGACATTTCCTAATGGTTTGACCATTAGGTTACTTAACTCCCATTGCTTAGCCCTTACCACTCTTCTGCCTTATAACCAATCCCCAGGATTGATTCTAAGATGGAAAGTAAGGGGCTTAAAAAAAATGCAGAGCAATGGCTAGGTGGCTCAGTGGGTAGAGAGCCAGGCCCGGAGACAGGAAGTCCTGGGTTCAAATGTGGCCTCAGAAATTTCCTACCTGGGTGACTTTGGGAAAATCATCACTTAACGGTAGTTGTCTGGCCTTCACTGCTTTGGGGCCAATTCTGAGATTTTGTGTGTGCATGTGTGTACACGCGCTTTATTTCATTAGATATATTTTCTTTGTGCATTCAACAGATGGTAGGTTATAAGACATTTGGGTACAACCCTACACACCCAAAGGGTCTCAGAAGCCACAGAAGTGACAAGAAAACACCAAATGGGGTCAGGAAGAGTTAGACAAGACTGAACAAGGACTGATTAATGAATAGATTCAGGCACATTATAAACAAAACAACACCCTCTAGTCCAATCAAGCAGACTTTCTTTCTGTTCTTCATACATGATACTCCATTTTTCCTTTTCACTGGTCGTTTCCTACGCCTAGAATCTACTCCCTTCTCACCTCCAGCTCTCAGAATCTCGTTTCCTTAAGGCTTGACTCAATCACTATCATCTACATGACTTCTTTCCTGGTTTTAACCCTCCCCCCAGTGATTAATATTGCCCCCTTGAAGCTTTTCTTGTAGCTCTATTTATGCTTGTCTTCCCCAGCTAGACTATAAATTCTTTGAGGGCAGAAACTATTTTCACTTTTATCTCTGTATCTTCCCACCCCTGCTGCTCCAAGTAGAGTTCTTGGCACTTTGCTGTTGTTTAGTCCATGAATCATGTCTGACTCTTCATGACCCCTTTGGGGGGTCTTTTTGGCAAAGATACTGGAGTGGAGTTTACCATTTCCTTTTCCAACTCATTTTTCAAATGAGGAAATGGGGGCAAATAGGGTTAAATGACTTGCCCTGGGTCACACAGCTAGGAAGTGTCTGAGGCCAGATTTGAACTCCTGATTCCAGAGCTGGCAATCTACCCACCACACCAGCTAGCGGCTGAATAAATATATATTGACTTGATTGAGAGCAGAAAGCCTAAAAGATTTAGTGCTGGAAAGACTGAGAAAATCAGTAATAGAATCAAACCTCTTGGAGGTCAGAAACGCCTAGGAATGGCCCAGAAAAGTCTTTGTATAAACCACCTTGACACTCACGTTCAGGCTGGTATCCTGTTGGCCCATTGACCACAAGCATCATTGCCTGCCCCTTCTGCTTGACCAGTCCTTCTGCTCAATCTTCAGCCTGGGGGCTTCCAGCCATGAATCCCGCTCTCTCCAACAGAATTCCCCCCAGCCAAATGACAGCAAGAGCTCTCTTCCACTGAGCCAGAGAATACTGAAGAAGATACATAATCTGAGCTGGGAGGGAGGACAAGTAACAAGAAATTGGGTTTCTATGGAGTAGCTAATTGAAGCTGGGCATCCCCAGAGTCCCATGCCTGGTAGCGGCGTTGGCAGTGCATCGATGGACTGTGCTTCCAGGAGAGCAGATTTCTCAGAGTTCCCTCTTCCTCAACTTCCCTCCTACCCTGGAGCGAGAGCATTCTGCTCTATCTTCCCTATATTTCCCCACTCCACTTCTCTTTGCCAAGACCAGAGTTTCTGGCAATGAGAGAGCTCGAATCTCATATTAATAGCCTAGCCTAGCCTAGGTCAATTCTCTCGTCCTCTCCTGCCATTTGGGTGACAGAATGAAAGCCACAAATCAATTTGTAGCAATAGAATCTAAGGGTCATTGATAGAGCTGGAAGGGACCTTAGAGACCATCTAGTCCAACCACTTTGTTTTACAGACACAGAAAGGGAGCCCCAGAGAGATGGAATAATTTTTCCAAGGACATATAGGTAGTAAGTACCAGAAACATAATTTGAACCTGGTTCTTTGTCTCCAGTCCATGATTTAAATCCTTGTCCTTTGCCTTTAAATACAGCACTTTCTACAAACTGGGACAACAATGAGGAATTTAGAAAGAACCATTGAATTTGGAGTAAGAGGATCTGAGTTCAAATTCAAGCTCTGATCACCAGTATGATTTGGAGACAAAATGCTTAACTTTTCAGGGACTTTTTTTTTTTACAGCTTTCCTTACCTGTAAAATGAGGGAGCTGTGTTAGAGATGATCTCTAAGCTACCTCTAGCTCTAAATTTCTGATGGTCTTTAAAAGTCTTTATTCCCATCAAACATAAATATTCATTCAGACATTTTATGCTATGAAAACGGATTCCAACTGAGAAACCCAGGAAAGAGGAAACACAGTGTTATCTCCCCTTCATATATTCTGAGCAGAAAGGGAGCGGGGCTTTGAGGATCTCATGGCTCAGTCACTGGTAACCCAGAATGCTAGTTGGCATTTTTTGTTAAATTTTATTTTAAAAAACAACCCTTACCTTCTGTCTTGGAATCAATCAATACTAGGAATCAATGCTTGGAACCAAACTATTGGTACTAAGGCAGAAGTGTGGTAAGGGCTAGGCAATGGGGGTTAAGTGACTTGCCCAGGGTCACACAGCTAGGAAGTGTCTGAGGTCAAATTTGAACCCAGGACCTCCCATTTCTGGGCCTGATTCTCAATCCACTGAGCCACCCAGCTGCCCCTAGTTGGTATTTTTTGTGAAACGAGAAGCTATTTGCACCTTAATCTGCCTGGCTAAGATTTGGGGTGTTTTTAAAGTGCAGACTTTTAAGTTCTAATAACTGTTCATTCTCAATAAATGTGGTTTTTAAAAAATAATTGTTTTAATTAGCAAAAAGGTAGTCTTATTAAAGCTAATTAAAGGCAATTTGGGAATCTTATTTTCACAAAATTAGAAAAAAGGGCAGGAGAAGTGGATAATGGCTGAGTCTTTTATTCAGAGTAGAAGAATCTGTAAGGTAAAGAGTGCCCAAGAACAGGTTTATATAGACAAAGAAGTTCATGGTGGTGGGCTAGTGGAAGGTTTTCTGTTTCAATAGCAGCAGCATTCTACCATTTTCTTTGACTTTAACCCTTTTCACTCTACCCCCATCCAATCCTACCATAATAGCCAGGGCATGAATCTTTACCACTGTTCACTTCTCTCTCTCCTAAGTCACACAAGGTACATATACTGGTAGCCACTGGTTCTACCCTATTACCTCCCCTCAATAGAGCCCTAGAAGAGCTGACTTGGGTCATTTGAATAACATTATAACCGCTGGAGGGGAAACAAATAGGTAGAGAGAGTGGAAGAAGTTTTCCAAGCTCCTAGATTCAATGGGAGATGCTAATTAAGCTGAAGCAAAGAAAGGAGTTTGAAGTTAGATGGATTCACCAGAGAAAAAATTCATATCTTAGAGGGAAACAATACCATGTTCCCATAGCCAATTGAGAAAATTCTGTGCATAAGTTGGGAGTAAGAGGGGGAAGCATTTAGGGAAAGAGCTGTTGGATCATGGTAAAGGAGCATCATTTTAAATAACCTGGAAGCATTATGAGCCCGAGTCTGTCTAGAGGGTGTGGAAAGTTTCAAATAACCCAAGGGTATTCAAGCCCTAGAGTTGTGAAACAGCTGAATCACTGGAAAACCAGTACTATCTCTCAAGGAGAAGGAGAACTGTAAGAAAACACATCTGAAAGACAAGCCACAGCAATGAATAAATGGAAAATGGAGCTATACCAGGGAAACATATATAGAAAGAGCAAGAATGGCCAAGATGTCTGTTGAGAACAAATAACTACCACAATGGAGAAATAGTGGGACAACAGGACAGAGACTAGCAATAGAGCCACAAGTAGGGAGATGTAAATGAGAGAGAACCAGCAAAAGTCTGTCTTCTGGAGAATAGCAACTAAAGTGGGGGAAAAATCTTGCCAAGGAGCATTGAAGGAACAAAGGAACCTTCAGTCCTTCCTCTCTGTACCCCCAGCCCAGGTATACTAAAAGTTATGAAAAGGGGAAGGAAAGCAGCATGGTTTGAAAATGCCTGTTAAATGATGGGAGAACTGTTTCCAGACAAGATAAGGTAATGGCTTACCTTGTCGGGCTCTTATAGGGAGTGCTAAAGATGGGTGAGAAGTAGACCTATGGATTTTTATAATATGTGATCACATGTCCAGGCAGCTAGGTAGCCCAATGGATAGAATGCCAGGTCTGGAGATGGGAGGTTCTGGGTTTTGGCCTCAAATATTTCCTAGTTGTGTGACCCTAGGAAAGTCACTTAACCTCAAATGTCTAGCCCTTGAAGCTCTTCTGACTTAGAATTGATACCTGGAGGGGGCAGCTGGGTAGCTCAGTGGATTGAGAGCCAGGCCTAGAGATGGGAGGTCCTGGGTTCAAATCTGGCCTCAGACACTTCCCAGCTGTGTGACCCTGGGCAAGTCACTTGACCCCCATTGCCTACCTTTACCACTCTTCCACCTATAAGTCAATACACAGAAGTTAAGGGTTTAAAATAAAAAAGAAAAAAAATTAAAAAAAAAAAAAAGAATTGATGCCTGGAATTAATTCTAAGACAAAAGGTGAGGAAGGGATTTTTAAAAAGTGATCATCAATGACACATGTAAAACCCAGTGGAAATGCTCATTGGCTAGGGGGGTGGGAGGGTGGAGGGGAGAGAAAAAAACATGAATAATGTAACCATGGAAAAATTTTCTAAAAAAATAAAAAGTGATCATATATGATCTATATATACATTCCTGGATTAATTTACAGGGACTGCCAATTTTTGATGCAGAGGGCACAACTGGAAATTCCTGTGGGTTACACCTATTCTATGTTCTTTTGTCTTAGTGAGGAAAGGGGGACTATTGCTAAAATGGTGAAGATTCATGTATTTAATTCACAATCATTTATCAATTCTTTCTTCTCAAAGGCACTCCTTTCCAGTTCTAACTTTCATTCCTATTGTCCCTGATCTAGTTCATCTCACCTCACACTATTCACTTGCTCTGACTAAATTTTCACTGTCCCCTAAATACATGTAAATTCCTACCTCTGTGTCTTGGCCCATATTGTTCTCTTAGACTAGAATACTATTGCCCTCTTCTTATCTAAATTCTAACTATCCTTCAAAATCGAACTCAAATTGTATATCATCTACAAAGACTTTTGCAGCTGCAAAAAAAGTAAGAGCACTGGACTTGGAGTCAGTAACACCTGAGTTCAAATCCTACCTCAGACACTAACTAGTTGTGTGATCCTGGAAAAGCTGCTAGTTTCTGAGCCTCATTTTCCCTATCTATAAAATGGCAATAATAAATAGCATTTACCACATAGGGTTGTTGTGAAAATCAAAAGAGTTAAAGTATAGCACTTTTTAAAACTTAAAGTGCTCCCTAACTGGTAGTTATTACTTGGAGCTGAAAGTCAATTAATAAACATGTATTTCACACAAGTACTGGGAATATAAAAAAAGAAAATACAAAAGCAGTTTCCACTCTCAAAGCAGTCTAATGAGGGAGACATCATGAAAACAATTCGTACAAACAAAGTATATTCAGAAAAAGTTGGAGATATTCTCAGAAAGAAGGCACCAAATATTTATAGAGATGGGGAAGATTTCTTGGAGAAGGTGGGATTTTAGCTAAGGCTTGAAGGGAAGTCAGGAGACCAAGAAGAAGAGGGAGGGAAGTCCAGGAATGGGGGGCACCCAGAGAAAATGCCTGGAGTCAGGAGATGGAGTACAATCTGCAAGTAGTCCATTATCAATAGATTGCAGAATTCATAAAAGGTAAATTAGAGGTAATCAAGCCTAATTCTTTTTTTTCCACAAATGAGGAAACTGAGGCCTATAAAAGAAGTTAAAGGATTTGCTCAAGATTACACAGGTAGTAACTGAAAAGTTTGGGATTTGAGTCTTGATCCTCTGACTCAAGTACACTTGATCCAGTGTACTTGCACCAGGCTGCTTCCTCATTAATATCTCTTTTCTTTATTACATACAATTAATCACCTATTTAGATTACTCTTTTGTATTGTTCACTGCTGTATTTCTTTTTCTAATTTAAAAGTTTTTAAATTCAATTTTATTTTCAATTCCAAATTCCCTCCCTTCCATCCTCTTCTCTGCAATATTGCTCTGTTATATTTCTACCAGTAGATGATAAATTCCTTAAACAAATGAACTGCTTTTATTTTAATCATTGCCTACAGTTTAACTATTATTAGAAATGTCTGTGGGAAAAAAGAAAAGAACTAGATCCAGGACCTCGAATTAAGATTCTAAGATTCCACCTATACGTGAATAAGGAAAGGGAAGTATTTAATCTAGGTTTGTACAACATTCAATGGTAGAGTTAAATTGTCAAATTGGCCCATCTTTTGTGAGGTTTGGGTTGCAATGTTTGAGATACCATATCCTAATCAAAAGGCCTGTAAAGGAGAAAGTCTCTATCAATTCACCAATTTAGATGTCATGGACAATAGCTACAATATTAGAAGGACAATGACCACCCAAAAAATTTACAGAGAACAAAATCCAAGAAAGGAGTCAGCAATAGAACTCCTAACCTTAGAGGTCTGTATACATAAAGGCACAAAGTAAGGGTAATGAGTGAGATGAAACAATGATCGAATATCGTTCTGACTGCCAATGCAGAAAGGATATAGATGAGAAGGTGGAGAAACAGTCCATAAACTTGGCTTTGAGGCATGAAGTAATTTGGATGGGACTTTATTTACCTAAAGCAGAGCAACTAATATTTTACTGACTTGTCCTAATGATAATTTCATCCTTCAAAAGATGGAAAAATCAACAAGGAGACATTTTAATCTGGGTCCACTTCTCATCAACAAAAAGGAACTAGTTGGGAGAGAAGTAATAGGAACCTTTGAGAGAAATGACCATGCTTGTATGAAGGTAATTTAGAATTTTACACTATTAGACTATTTAGTTTTCAATTAACTTAAAGGCTATAAAGGGCAAAGACAGAGATAATAAAATGTAAAGGTGAGGGCTTTTTAGGTCTGAATGATGCATTCTCTACTCTGGAAGGGTCTAGGCTTTGAGTAGCTCAATTGCCTATGAAATGCCCAGCAAAAGCAATGAACTTGCTCCAGATCACAGACTATCTCCCTATCTTGATCCCAAGATCTTAATTTACATGAGATTCCAACAGACATCTGGGAATGTAGACTGATCACCATCAGTAAGGATGAAGTCTCTCACTAAAGGAGTCCATCCCTGAACCAGAAGAAATTGTCACACAGGAGAGACTATACTTTTCTCAGCTCTTTCCTAGAGATGATAAAACTTTGAGGCCCCCCCCCAAATCAAGGAGGAGCAGCTTTTGTCAATTTTAGCTAACGGTTATTCCCTTTTAATGACAGGGCATCAACTAACTCCAGCTCTAAAGAGTACAATAACAATATTCAGCTGGGTCAGAGGCTTCCTTGGAAAGTGTGAGGTGATGGAGCCTGCAGGTACCTATTAAAAAGCAAATCCAGGAAATCTAGCTCTTCTCTTTGTTCACTAGAGATGCCACAATTTGTGGGGTCAACCCAGCGAGTGGCCAAGTGACCTTCCAGAAGGCTCAACTCAGCTGCAGCCATACTTGGCCTTCTGCAAGCAATTTGTCTGTTCGGACCCTTAGCAATAGCTAGTAAAGAGCCCATCGAACAGCTGAGCGACACACCTGACCTAGCCTCGCATTGGGCTATCCAGCAAAGACATGGTACCCTGTGAGGAAGAAGCCCAGCTAAGAGGTAGAATGAGTCATTTCACCTACACGGAATTCATCAGTGAAATTTAGGAAGATGCTCTCTGCAAGGACAGTTGTGAGTTTTCTTGGCTGACTCCCTATCATTAGACTGTACATTTTTTAATCTCTCCCCAATCTCATGGACTCTGTGTTTGTGAGAAAATAAACTGCACCTTCCAGGAATGCTTTAGAACTATTCTTTTTGCCATGCCATTAGATAAATGCCTTTTCTATTCTACTGGCTGATTGTTAATGGGAAACACCACTGAGGGCTTGTGAGCTCCAGTAGTGTCCAACGTAGCCTGCCAGTACGGGTGTGAGTTAGATAAGTGAGCCTGAAGGAGCTGCTATATTAGTATTTGTGATAGAAGAGAAGAAAACCAAGTATTATCTGATATGGACCATAGATTTTGGAATATCAGGTTTCAAAAGGATTAAAGGAAGGACATCCCATGAATTAAAGTTCTGTAAAGGAAATCATCTCTGAAGGGAGAAGAACCTTGTAAGATTGGGTCAGCAGAAAGAGCGCTGGGGTTAAAGTCTTGCCACTTACTATCTGTTATCACTAAAATTCTCTGGAGGTTGTATCTTAATTTATAATGATTTATTAAATGATTAAAAAGCGGGCCAGAGAAAGAAAAAGCACCAGCCACATGTGACTGGCTGTTCTCTTAACAGCCTCCTCCCCCAGAAGGCTGAGCCAGTCCCAAGGCTGATCATGCAGGCTAGGCTGGTGCTTTCTTACCCACCTCCTCTGTCTATAATTCCAAGGAAAGAAGAAGATCCTACTTTTTCCTCCTACTCCAGTTTATGCTTTACATGATGCCTCTTTCCTAAGCCCCCTCTGATGTGAAAGATCCTAACCTCAGTCTGGACAAGAGGAGGGTCTTCCAGAAACCAGGAGTCACTATCCATTCTTTAGAATGGCCACCCCGCATCAATATGGCATCTCCTAGCATGGTAGACAAGAAAAGGGAGGATTCTACCCATTGGTTCAGAAGTTCAAAAGTAAGACTTTTGTGCTTTAAAGTCAAAGGTTCTTCTGGAGTGCCAAAAAGGGTCATCGATTAATATGAACTTTCCACATATCTGTATGATCTTTGACAAGTTCAAGTATCTTCTCTGGGTCTCAGATTACCTTTAGGTAATTCCCAATTTCTCCAGTTGTAAAATAAGGTAATTGGACTTGATGACCTCTAATTTACCTTGAAGTTCTAAATCTACAATCCTATAAATTCTGAAATCATAATAAAAACAATCCTAATAAGAAAGAAGGTGAGAATTCTAAAGAGATCAGTGTGAATGCACAAGGAGCTCATTACCCAAATTAAGTTTTTAAAAGACATATATAAAAGATGGAAGTGAAGGTAAATTACAGAAAATAAATATAAAAACACTCCATGGTCCATTAGGAGCACTAAAACCCAGAATTGAATCGAAACTGTTAAGGAAAGCTAATGACAACAAAAAGAAGGTAAGTAAATTTTTTTTAAAGTAAATTGGGGGAAAAACAAGAATCAAAGAAGAAATGGAGCAACTCTTCATGGTAGATGGAATAAGGATATTGGGCTGAAAAATGAAAGTGATACTCTTTAATTTTAATGAATATGGAGCAGTAAGGGACTGTGAAGGTCATCTACTCCAACATCCTCATTTTATGGTTAAAGAAACTGAGAGCAGAGAGGTTGTGACTTTCCCAAAATCATACAAGTGGCACATGGAAAAGTTGAGATTCAAACTCAGGTCCTCCAACTCCGTATTCAGGACTCATTCCACTCTACCAAGCTGTCTCCATTTTATTCTGTTATTATTTTTCTCAGGCAAGGAAAATCTCCTTTGGACTGGAGAGGATAGAACAAAATTGTCTTAGAAATGAGTTGATACTCCAGAAAGATAGCAATCTAATTAAAGAGAGCACTTAACGACCTTTGATATGTTTAAGTCACCTGGCTCAGATGCCCCAAGTTCAATGCCACTGAATGAACTAACAGATATGATTACTGAACCACTGCCAGTGATCTTTGGTGAATCAATCACTGAGAATGAAAAAGGTACTTCTGGGCTAGGGAAGGACAGATGCCCCTCACCCAGTTTTTTTTAAATGTGGGGAAGAAAAGGAAAGGTAGAAACTGCTAACAGAAGGTCAATTTGACTCTAATTCCTGACTATGTTCTAGAATGTATTATTAAACGGATAGTTAATGAGCCTTTAGAAAAAGAATGGCCAACATACAAAGCCAGCATGACTTCATCAAGCACAGGTTAGACCAGACTAACAGCATTTTCTTTTTCTTTTTTTTTTTTTTTTTGGCAGAGTTGCTAGTTTTGTAGATCAGGAGAATGCTGTTAAATATAGTTTATCTTGGTTTTCACAAAGCCAAAGTCCCCCCATGTTATTTCTGTGGAGAAAAAATAGAGAAGGCGAGGCAGGCAGATGACATACTATTAAGGGAATTCAAAACTAGTTCAAATACCAGATCTAAAGAGTAGTCATTAATGATTTTCAGATTAACTTGGAATTGAGTGTTTCAGGAACCTGTACTATTTAACATTTTTATTTTTTGGATGACTTGGATTGAGTCATAGATCAGTGAGTTAGCAAGTTATTGAACAAAATCCACATTTAGATTCATTTTAAGTTATTAAGCACCTACTGTATATATATCAAACATGGTGCTAGGAGCTGGGACTTCAAATGCAAAAATGAAACAGACCCTCCCACCCCTTAAGGAGCTTATATCCTCTATGAAAGATTTAGCAGATTTGCAGATAATATAAAGCTGGGAGAGATCACTATTATAGCATATCAGATAAGAAAGTCAGGATCCCGAAAGATCTTGGCATCTGGAACACTGAGTCAAATCTTATTAGATGATCTATAATAAGGATCAAAGTTAAGCCTTGTTCTTACATTCAAAATTCAGTTTAAGAGAGAGGAAGAGTGGCTAGGCAACAGTTCATCTGAAAAAAAAAAAAAGATTTGAGTTTTAGTAGTCCCAGAACTCAATGAGTCAACCTCACGATACAGCAACCAAAACATCTGACTGGAATTTGGTATTGTGTGATACAGAAATGCTGTTGCAATTTGTGAATTTAGGCTAATAATATCATCAGCTGAGCACTGGAAGGGACCCACTATTCAGTTTATAAATAAAGTAAACAAGGCACAGAACTTAAATAACTTGACTAGGTTCATACAATGAGTATGACCACTAAGACAGCATTTGAACCCAGTTTCTCCTAAACCCATACTACTACCTCTAGTATTGGCTTTTTAGTAGCTCTCTGTGAACCAACTATATATAGTCTCTCTCTCAGAGAGAGTCAGAGAGACAGAGAGACAGAGACAGAGACGGAGAGAGAGATGGAGAGGAGAGACAGAGAGAGAAGAGAGGGGAGAAGGACAGAGACAGAGAAACAGAGACTGGGATGAGAGGAGGGTGATGAGAGAGAGAGAAGAGAGTCAGAGATAAGAGACAGAGAGAGATCCAACTATATATATACATATATATGTATATATACATGCATACAGAGAGAGAGAGAGATGGAGAGGGGAGACAGAGAGAAGGAAAGGGGAGAGGGACAGAGACAGAGAGACAGAGACTGGGATGAGAGGGGGTGATGAGAGAGAGAGAGAAGAGAAGAGAAGAGAAGAGAAGAGAAGAGAAAAGGAGAGGAGAGGCAGAGACAGAGAGACAGGAGATAGAGAGAGATCCAACTATACATATATATAATATATATATACAAACAAAATTATATATATATATATATATATACACAAAACAAACAAACAAAAAATAAACAAAATTTGAACTTGGGTCTTCCTGACTCCAAGTATAATACATATACGTACATACATATACATATGTATATACATATATATATATATACACACACAAACAAAATTATATATATATATATATGTACATATATATATATAAATAAAATACTTGGAGTCAGGAAGACCTGAGTTCAAATTTTGTTTGAGATATTTACCAGCTAAATGATCCTGGGCAAATCTCTTAAGCTCTTTCAGCCTCAATTTCCTCATCTATTAAATGCAAGACAATAATGCTCTTGGGTTATTGTGAAAGCAAATGAGAGAGCATACATCAAAAGCTTTGAAAATGGGAAAGTGTTTCCATAAATACTTGCAATCCTTTCCTGGGTGACCTCAGGTGAATCACTACAACCCTCAAAGTCTTGGTTACCTCACCTTTATAAGTATGTGTTGAAGCAATATTTAAAGTCCCTCCTTAGTTCCAGAAACAAAAATAAATGTGTCATTTGTGCTAGTTTTCTACTAAAGAGACCAAGAAGTTCTCTATTGCTTATTCTATCTGGCCTTCCTTCACCTAACTCCAAAGGGACTCTTAGCAGGAGGTATTCATTGTGCCGCAATGAATGGAGTTAATCCATCCAACACGAGTGCCTGAAAGCCAGTGTCACAAACAAACTCCCCATGAACTTGGACCCAGCAGAGAAGCCAGACGGTGGGCAGCCACCTGCACGATCCCCTCTGGAGCCCGGCGAGCCCAGTCCTGCCGGGCAGGGCAACATGACATGTCAGTAATGAAGGACTGTTTTGGGTGGAGGAAAGAAAGCCTTTTCCCAGCAGATCTGTCTTCAAAGGGTGCAGCGAAAGCCTGTGGGTCTGAGTCATGGGGAATGAGATGGGACAGAGCCCTGGGGCAAGTGGTGTGATTGAACTGGCCCAGGAGGTGGGGGGAGAGAGGAGAGTCAGGGTGAGGTGGCAGGCTCTTGTATTTGAGCAATAGCCTTGGGAACATGAGATGGAATGGGATTGCCCTGGATCTGGTCCAGGAAAGGTTACCTTCGGGGTTTGGTAACAACTACGCTGTGGACTTTTTCTGCACGTCAAAATGAGTCCAAGTGTGAATTTTGTTCCAGATTATCACTCAGGCACTATCCTGTGTACAAGCCTCAAGGAACTAGAGAAAGAGAGAAAGGAAGCAGGACAAAAAGCTTGCTTGAATTTGGAAACTTTTAGCCTCACATCATTTTCATCACATTCCTTAGAGGAGAAAGTACTGAGATGGGAGTCAGGAAGATCTGAATTCAAATCTTAGCTTTTAATATTTAATTTTTTTGTATGCTTCAAATACTTAATACTTATGTGAGTTCTGGACAAGGCATCCAACTTTTATTCTCTTCAGGTTCCTCATCTATAAAGCGGGAATGAAATTAACTCTTGAGAGGTAAAGAGCGGCCCAAAGAATTGGGAAGATCTGAGTTCAAGTCTCACCTGGGATACATATGAGCTATATAACCAGCACAAAAAGAAGTTTAGTCTTTCAATGGCCCCAGGCATCTCTCTGAGTATAAATTACCCAAAAAGCTTTGACTTCCTCAGGGAGTTTCCGATACCAATGAAATGACAGGTCCAACAAACTAACTCACTAATTACCTACCTACCTGCATTCATGAATAAATGAATATATGATAGATAGATGGTTAGATGCCAGACAGAAAGACAATAGATAAATGAAGGAATGAAAAAGTCATACCTACATCACAAGGTTGCCATGACGATCAAGGAAGATAATATATGTAAAGCAATGGGAAAACTAAGGTTTTAAATACATTTCTGCTATTATTTTTATCAGGACACCTCCCTTGCTTTTGTGTTTTCTCACCTCTGAGTCTTTGTCCACCAGATTTTCCCTCCTACCTCCACTTCCCAAAACTCTGTCACCTTTTTTGAGATACAACTCAAGATTTGTCTCCTCCAGAAAGACTCTTCCTATTAATCTATTAATCGCCCCTTCTAGGTGCAGTGGTTAGAATTCCTCCGGAGTCAGGAAGAATCAGATTTGAGATCTGATCTGGACTCAGACACGTGCTAAGTTGTGTGACCAGTTACTTAACCCTGTTTGCCTCAGTTTCCTCATCTGTGAAATGAGCTGGAGAAGGAAATGGCAAACCAGGGCAGTATCTCTGCCAAGAAAAACCCAAATGGGGTCACACGACTGAACAGCAAAAACAACAGAGTCCTATTGCTAAGTAATAAGGAGGAATTTTGGAATGAAAAGTCAAGATTTGGAACCTAAAGTCAAGATTACATATCCAATGGAGTACTTTCTTCTTACAGAGTGCAGATTAAAAGATGTGTGGGGACTTCAATTCATGCTGTAACTGCTTTCTTGAATCATTTGTACATTAGAATTTTTGTAAATGGAATCCTATTTTTCCTCATTGACATATTATAATACCAAAAATCATTTCTCTTTATGAGAAGGTGGTTCTTAATCCAGAGACAATGGTCCATAATTTAAGCTACTAAAGCTTAAAATGACTCTCAGACTTTTTGAGACAATTCGTATTTTGCCTGTAAATTTCTCCACACTCCTCACTCCCTGTCCAGGTTCTACTGAAGATCCCAAAGAAATGCTTTTCTTCACTTGGGGCTCTTGGATATTTAAAGGAGATTTTAGAAAGTAAGAATCCTCTTGTGATGTGAATAAACATGACCTAAAATTAGGTCTATCCTGAAAATGTAGATTTTTGTCTAGAGATTTCAGAATGGAGAAAAACTGGACCTAGATATGGAGTCTGGGGTGATGAGCAACCTTTGCCATCCAACCTTAGATGGCAATTTCAGCAATTATGCACAGGCTCTTGTTAACAGGCATGTGATACCTTGAGCTATGAATTTATCAGCCACAATCCTATTACTTGTAAGGACTGGAGGCCACCAAATATCCCTATAAAGGAAGAACAATTAGCAAATTCATGAGTGCTTCTTTACAATATTTTATCCTCAAGGATCATCGCTTAAGGGTTACTGCCATGATTATGGCTATTAACATGTTAAATCATTGGCAGAGTCCTACTATGGGAGATGAAGTATAAACCTGCCATCTTCAAACAAATGCTGAATTGCAAACATCCTGTATCTTACTAAGACAAAGACCCACATAATTAAACAGGATAACTTTCCTTAGGTGGGCCATACATAGGGGCTTGGAATATAAATATTTTTTTCATCTTATCAAAGAAAGTATCCTCTTTAATATCCATGAGGATTACTGAAGATGTTATTTCCTCCACAAGACTTTCTACAAGGCTGTTGCTACCTAGATATGCTCTTAATAAAACTCAATTTTATACAGCAAAAAAGCGGTCTTCTTTCTAAAAGCAAGATAGCTTCTCCTCAAGTCCCTTTATTTTTGATGTGCCATTGAGCCCCATTACCCATCCTATAATAGGTCAGAGTAGACAGCCTTTTGAGGGTTAATAAATAAAAATTCTTAACATTCACTTGCATTTGTGCTGTGTTTCTGTACTTTCTGAGTGTCTTGCCTCAGCCTGTACATGATCACAGCTCACCTCACTGGGAGGTAAGACAGGGATTATCTTCCTCATGTTTCTAGAAGCCAACCTGAGCAGGCAGTGACAGCTCCCACCAGACAGATGTCTCATTTGCTCTCTGAGGTAGCCCCCTGCCTGGGTCAGTGTTGAAATTCACCATTCGTGATGCCAGACCCAGACAGGCACTGGGATTCAGCAGAAAGAACCTTGGTTTCAAATCCCAGGTCTGCCTTGATTTTATGAAGATGGATAGGCAATTCCTTAAAATCTCTGAGATGCTTTTTCTTCATCTGTAAAATGCAAGGTGTTGGTTATATGGAGCAGGATATAGTGGATTTGTCTTAAAGGTCTGTTCTGTACTCTACAATCTATCTTACAGGGTTGCTGTGAAACTTAGAAATAATGTATAATCCGGAGAAAGAACTGTTGGAGTTGTCTTTCACATCAGGATATTTATGATTTTATTTGGGGGGGTTGGTTTTGTATGAGTGTGCTCTTACAACACTAAATGATATGGAAGTATGTTTTGCATGTCAATAAAAAATCTTTAGAAAAAAAGAAAAAATGCTATTTAACAATAAAAAAAATAAAGAAATAACATAAAAGTGCTTCACAAACTTTAAAGTTGTACTATATATATATATATATATGTATATATATATACATATATATATATATATATCAGGACACTGTGGGAAGAGAGAAGATGCTCTCTCTCTCCCCTTCTATCCCACCCCAATACAGAGGAACAAGAAAGACCCACCATAGAACACCATGGAACCTGTGCCCAAGAATCAGTTGTGGTGGAGGAAATAAATAGCCGTCCTTTAGCTGATATCTGTTGATTTAGTATTAGTGTTGGACCTAGCAGGAAGGGCTGGAGGATTCCAAGATGGAATGAAGGAGCAGGAAGTGGGGCTTGGACTCTGAGAGAGACTCCATTAGTGGTTGGGGACATAACTGTTGCTAACCCTGGGACATCTCAGAGTTAGGGAAAAACTGCATCCAGATTCCCTGGGATCCTGAGAGGTGGAGGCTTTCAGCAGTGGACAACAGACCTGCAGAGCAGCACCAAGTGGGGAAGTGGTTTGTGATCTGGTGGACAGCACTGCAAACTCACTCTCCCTACCTGGGTACCTTGGATCAACTCTCCTGGTGGAGTTGGCTCCTGGCATCCTGAGACCATCCTTGGATTTACCGTGAGACCCCAATTGAAAGCCATCCTTAGGCCCTTTAGCTGTGCTGACCAAACCTGGCTGGAACCAGGTTTGGAGGAGCTTTCCCTGTGACTTCAGTAATGCTTCCTTTGGGCCCTGCCTGGCTTAGGTCAATAGAATAATGTAGTCAAGTCCTTCCCTTGCCCCTGTGGTTTGCCCTTAGGTTGTAAGTATAGAATCCCTTATTCCCATCCTTTGTTATTGTTTCCCTCGATTAAACTGTTACAAACTTTTACCTGTTGCCTGCTGGTTCCATAGACCCTGGCCTAGGTGGGCTGAGTGACTGTTGGGCCCAACTGCCATTCCTATTGACAATTAACAGCTTGGCAGTAAACCCTGGTCTCCCTATCCTGTTTGATCCTGTTTGTGTGTCATTCCTGTCTCTCTCACCCCAGTGAGAACCCACAAATAATAATAGTTAGCATCCCTGGCAATCCTCCATTACATATCCAATTGTACTTGAGGACTTCTAGAATGGAATGCTACCCACATTTTGAGGAGACTCTAGATCCAACCCCTAGCTAAGTTTTATTTTACTGAGTTCTCTAAAAGGACTCCAAGTGCTAAACAATCACCTTAGTGCAACTATCAATAATATGGAAAAAGGTCTTGATCAATGATACATGTAAAACCTAGTAGAATTGCATGTCTGCTACTGGGGAGGGGTTGGGGGGAGAAGAAAAGAACATGAATCATGTCACCATGGGAAAATATTCTAAATAAAAATTTTAGAAAATAATAAAAGGAATAAAAGGGAAAGAAAGCAGTGAGGTCCCGAGCTCCCAATACTTTGTTGAAGGGTCTAGCAGTGGAGATTACCCTGTAGATATATAAGAAAAAATGCTTTAGTAGATCATATTGTAGATTATTTCTATTGCTGGGCAATTTAGGATAATTCATCTATGAGAGGCAAAATAATGTAGTGAAAAGATACCTGCACTTATGTTCAGAAGGCTTGAGTTCAAGCCATGGCTGGTCCATTGTGATCAAATTATCTTATCTATCTGAGCCTCAGTGTTCTCATCTGTAAAATGAAAATAATAACACTTGTCACCTGAGAAGACAGTGATTTGGAAACTATAAAGAACTGAATAAATGAGAGGTATTGTGTACATTTCCTTACATCTTCACCCTCTTTGCACTGTGGATGCCAAGCTTTAGCTTTGCCAATGGTAACATCTCGTTGATAGAACACTAGTTCTCTGTTCATAGAGCCAGGACCCACAGGAAAGGTGAGTTCTGGGTTTATTTCAGTAGATATCTAGTTCTGAAACTTTCTCCTTAAGAAGAACTCCCTGGGGAAACACCAATGAGCTTCTCTGTGAATAGCCTTGCTCTCTCTCTCTTCCTGCCCTGTAAGAATAGAGGCAGTAGGCAGTTGAGAGCTCTAGGAGATGCACAGCTGGGCTGGAGATTTGGGAGGTGAACAGGAAAGAAGACTGGAACTGGTCGAGGGTTCCTGGGTTGTCGAAGGACTTTGTTGGGAGTAGAACAGGGCCCTTTCATTGTCTTGGTTACTCAGAGAGAGAGAATGTGGAAGACAAGTGAGGTCTTGTCACAGGAAAATAACCTACAGGGAGGGGAGCCACAGGCCTGGAATAATCACTGATTCCATCAGTCCCTTTCCTTTGAAGTAGCACACAAATTTAGTACCGGCTGATTTGAGCTAACCAGAAGGAGATCGAAGTATTTTCTTAGGAATAACTAAGCTCCCCCAATTCTGTTCAAATAGGTGGCAAGCTAGGGTAATTCCCATCAGACTTGGAGCTCTCTCTCAGGCCAGTCTGATTTTAGGCTTTGTAAAGAATGAGCTGTCAGTCAGTGTTTGTTAAAGAAATAAAGATATAGTAACCTTAGTGAACCGAGGAGAAGCTGGTGCCTTGGAGAAGGTGCAGAGGCAGAAGTGGATGCCTCAATGAAGTGGATATTCTGTACCTGGCAAGTAAGTACTTAGAGGTTACATCAAATTGAAAATGTCCCAGGTTACCCCACTCCTGCAAGGGAATTCCAGTTCTGGGCTCATTCAGATCTAACGGGGGCCTGGTCCCAATTGAGTGGAGCCAATCTCTTGCTTTATTTTGCTTCATTGCTCCAACTCTGAAGTAACTACAAGAGAAGAATAAAGTAAAACTTACTCATGGCTTATTGCTAGAGTCTCCTCAAAATGTAGGTAGCATTCCATTCTAGAAATCCTCTAAGCACAATATAGATAACAGGTAAAAGATGGCTATTTATTTCCTCCACATGAAAAGTACCAAAGTCATAAAAGACCCGGGGATGTGGATTAGAAAATACAGAAGAAAACACAAAACATCTCAAATAGTTGATTATACTTTTTATGCCCTTCTCAGAAAGTAAAAACCACTCGGTGGGTCTACAGAACAGAAATGTCCCTTTTGCCTCAAATATATATTGTCTAACTCGCTTACAAGGTCCTTACAAAGTCTTTGGTCATTGGGAATATGGCTCTTTTCAGTCCTTCAGGCACAGGGTCCTTGATGGTGCTCATCTCTAAGAAGCATTGTACTCTGAAGGAAATTTTCCTCTGGTTGATTGATGCTCTAGTTTTCAACTCAACCCAGTAAGTTGTTCTAGGAATGTCCATTTTCCAAGATTGCTATTAGATAGCCTATGCTCAGAGAAGAAGATAGAAAGCAGAAGATGGTTAGGGACTTAACCTTGCTTAGACAAGCATACATTTCTCCTGCCATGTATTTTATAGCCTTCATTGCTGCTGGGGTGGCAGAGAAATCTCTTTTTCTACCTTTCAGGAAAACTGGAAGTGCTAAGAGTTCTGAATGAAATGGTCCAAAAGAATAAAACATAGCTATTTCCATAGCTCTTAGAGATATTCAACTGCCCATTCTCTGCAAGACTTTATCCAGCCACTCAGGAATTGTTGCATCATCTCAGTAAGCCGTATGTTCCCCAGAAAGAGGGCAATTGTGCATACCCAGCTTCAAGGGGGGCACCCCTTTATGACAAAGGTTCACGCCATGTAATTTTTTCTAGTGGATTAGGAAATGATCACCCCCAACCCTGTAAGTCAATTTATAGATATGAGCTGGGTAGGGAGCAAGTGGGATAGAGAGAAGTCAGGTGATCTAGGGGAGGAACATTGACATATAATGATGACTTTATGGGATAGAAACAGAAGAGGAGGAGGAGGATTCGGTTACAATGAGAAATATGGAAAGAGATGATGGGAAAGACAGACACAGAAATGTGTTGGGAGGGGAAGGGCAAAGGCATCTATGTCTCTCTATTTGGGGGTAACTGAGAGGGCAGGAAATGCAAACAGATGGAGACTCAGAAGGCAGTAAAGGTCTGTATGGTAGAAAGAGCAATAGATTTGGAGTCAAAAGATCTGAGTTCAAGACTCTATAAGCTTAGATGAGTCCCTTTATCTTGATATACATCAGTTTCTTCATTAATATTCATCAAAAATGAGAATTTTTATTAGATGACCCCTAAGGCTTCTTCTAGTTCCATGTTCTATGTTCTAAGGTCTTGCAGAGGGAAATTCAAAATTAGACATGCATAGGATATCAGGATTAATGCTAGGAAACTCAGGTTACTGCTGCCTCCCCCATTAGAGAAGAGCAAAGAATGGAAGGAAAATCCAAAGGTAATATCCTGAGACAAACATCCTGTTGTCCTCTGTGGAAATCTCAACTGGAGGGAGGTACCCCCAAATAGAGAAGTAGGGAATTACCTTTATTGGTTTTTTGACTGTTTAACCTCTTTTAAAAAACTTTGTCTTTATCACAAAGACAACAGGATCCAATGGAGAGAAAGAACTCTTGACTAGGAGTTGAGATCTGGCATCATCTCAGTTCTACCACGAAGGACCTGTGGACAAGGCATTAGTGTCTCTTTGTATCCTTTTCTTCCTCTGCCTACCTAAAAAGGCTAAGAATCATCCTTGCCCCTCCTCATTTCTCATAAATAGTATAAGGCTACAATGAAATGAGAATTGGGATAGGACTACAGAAATGGAAGGGATTTTGAGACCAGAGAACTGTAGAATCCTAATGAAAGGAGCAAGAAAAGGCTGACACCTTTCACCCTGTGTGTTTCTGCCGTTGGTCTAGATAATCAGGTGGAGCAGGAATACCAGCTTCAAAGATATATTTCTCTAGTTATGTCCCAAATGAATCTCAGAGGCAAACTGCCGGGTCTCTCTCCCTCTCACCATTTGTCCACAGATGACTTGGCTTTATGCATCAAGTAATGAATCATTTAACATTGAAAGCAGCCTGACCAGGCAAATTTTGTCAGCTGGGCTTGAATTCCCTGGGAAAACCTAGGAACATCCGGCTAACTGATTTAGTCAAGAGCTAAAAGTGTAATTATCTTCACATTCCTGGTTCTGAACGTCAATGTGCAAGCTGATGTGGAGAAGTGGGTGACCAAGATAGGGAGAAAACTGGAGCCAATATGATGAAGTAGAATCAGGCAATCCAGAATCCTGCTTCTGACATTTACTGGCTATGTGACTCTAGTTAAGTCACTTAATTTGTGCTAGTCTCATTGGTAAAACAGAGCTGATGATATTCATGCTACTTGCCTCAGAGGATGGTTATAAAGAAAGGTGATGTTAACCCTAAAGTCATATAAGATATGAGTATAAGTTGTTATTAATATAATGTAATATAGTATAATATAGTATAATGTAATATAATGTAATATAATGTGACATGACATGACATGATATGATATGATATGTTATTATTAATGATGGAAGATGGATGTGTTTATCCTAGATTGGAGAAAATTTAGAGAGGACATAGGTGTGTCTTCCAGAGTTTATATAAAACAACATGTCTATAATTAACAACTGAAGGCATTTCAGACCACTTTTCTGACCCTGATCAGTATTAAGAGCCACATGCTGTCAGCCACATGCACATCACAGTGGTTATGCCCTGTTCATGATAGCAGAAAGGGCTCTAGGATAATATCTATCTCTCAGAGTGCTGACTACCTCTCTATCTCTTTTTCTTCTGCCTCTTTTATAGCAAAGTTCTTCTTTTTAGGAGTAAGTGTGAATTAGTCAAATGAACTCTGACTCAACCCCCATCCATTAAAAAAAAAGTGAGGGAATGGAACACATTTTTATTATGGACCTACCATCTGCCAAATACTAGAACAGTGATGGGCAACGTTTTGAGCTTGGTGTGTCAAAATTCGCCAAAAAACCGAGCATAACTCAGGTGGTGTGTCACTTAGATGGAAAAAAAAAACATAATTTTGCAATATTTATAGTTTAAATAACAAAAATGTATAGTTGTAATATATAACTATTTAATAAACCAAAATAGGTAAATTAATATAGGTAGAATTGTCATCTCTAGTGCACAGAGTGTCTACACTTACACGACAGCAAATGTTTCATCCTCGCAATGCAGCCCATATATCAAAAATGGCTGCGTGTGTCAGTGTTGACATACATGTCATAGATTTGCCATCATCATACTAGACTAAAAACTACAAATATTACTTCATTTGATCTTTACAACGATCCTGGGAGGTAGATTTTATTATTTTTCCATTTTTACAGTTGAGGAAACTGAGGCAGGTGACAGTGACTTGCCCAGGGTCACACAGCTAGTAAGTGCCCAAAGACGAATTTGAGCCCAGATCTTCCTAATTCCTGACCCAGCTTGATATCCACTCTACCCCTAACCCCACTCACCTCCTTCTCTGTTTCAGAGGTGTTCAATAATACAAGGATGGCATAACTGCACCTAGTCTTTTACTCATCAACAGAGGCAAAAAGAATAAGCTCAAATACACTGAACAACTCACATGGATGCCTCCTTCTTACCTACAGCCCCCTCCAAGATCAGGCAAGTCAAAAACTTCTGTTCAGAGACACAGTTTGGCCTCTCTGAAGGGAGCTCAGAATCCTCCATGGATCGCCTGGACTGGCTGCTGGCTGAACCCCCAAAGTCCTTCCCAATCTGTGCCTGAATTTCTGTCGCTGACAGCCTCATGCTGTTCTCTATCTTGTCGCTAGAAATAACACCTGTTTAACCTGTTCGATTTAGAGAGGACAACATCACCGTATTCAAGCATTCCTCTAATTAGGACCACACGTCTGTACTGAACTGCCAGGGCTCCTGCTGACCAGTGGGCACAATTTATCTGTTCGAGTATTACGGTGGGAACGCAGTGGGAAGACCAGAAACAGGCGGCCTCCATGCTCATGGCTATTCTGTCTCCATCTCTTTCTCTGACCAATTTGCCCCATCGGGGACCTCCATCATTTTCCCCAGCCTGATCCCAGCTCCCCTGATCTCTGGCTTTTTCCAAAGCTTAGAGGACATGGCCGGCTGGCTCCTTAACTGGTGTTTTCTTCCTCCTCTGTCTTCTCCTTTTGCCCTGCAGTAGAAGAGATCATCAGAAGGAGGAGTAACATTCTCCTCCTGTCCTGTGAACCACCAGCCCTTCCAAATTACATGACAGCTTACTTTGTCTGATATTCACGTGAATATCTGTGAACATATGTGGCATACATATATCACAAACATATTAATTCAGCAAATACAATAAACAAAAAAATCATCCCAAGTGAATAATACAATAAATATACAAACACATAAAGAATGAAATTTACACCAGAAGTACACATAACTCACATTAATACACATAAATAACACACATGACAAATAGCATATAATAACATTAAGGACAACATACAAATATTAAACTTGGAAACAAATCTCATCAAATAAAAAACACATTACCAGCTAGTAATTGTATGTCATGACCAAATATTTAGATTACATATAGAAACACATTACATGTCTATGTAGCAATTATATATACATAACATTGTATATTATCACAAATAAGATACCTAAAAGTATATTATGTAACAAGCACTACACATAATAGCATGTTGCAGTTACATAGCACGTACCATATATACTTCAACAATGGATATTGTTGTTGCCATGATATCCACAGTCAACTACATGGGTATCCACTTTTTTATTATTATTTTTTTTTTAAACACTTACCTTCTGTCTTGAGTAAATACTTTGTATTGGTTCCAAGGCAGGATAACAGTAAGGGCTAAGCAATGGGAGTTAAGTGACTTGCCCAGGGTCACACAGCTGGGAAGTGCCTGAGGCCAGATTTGAACCCAGGATCTCCCATCTCTAGGCCTGGCTATCAATCCACTGAGCTACCCAGCTTCCCCCCTTTTTTTTATTATTCTTAAAGGATCATAGGTAAACAGCTAATCGCATAGCCATGAGATTATTGGTCTCAGAGTCAGGGAGACCTGCGTTCAACCTGCCTCGGACACTTAACTATGGGATCCTTGGCAAATAATTTAACCTCTACCTAGGCTTCCTCATCTGAAATTTAAAAGGATTGAATTTATGGCCTGTAAGGTTCCTTCAACTTCTAAATCTCTGACCCTGTGAACTTCTCCATGACATTTCTTTTTTTAATTTCATATTTTTCCAGATTACATATAGATACAATTTTAATAATTATTTTCTGACCATTTTAGATCCATGTTCTCTCCCCCTATCCCAGCCCTCTTCTTTCCTTGAGACAGCATGTAACATGATATAGGTTGTACATGTGCTATCATGCAATACATATTTCCATATTTGTCATGTTTTGAAAGAAGTCACATATTGATTATATAAGAGAAAAAATCATCAAGGAAATAAAGTGAAAAATGGTATGCTTCAATCTGTATTCAGACTCCCATGAGTTCTTTCTATGGTAGTGGATAGCATTTTTCTTCATGAGTCCCGGATCATTGTATTGCTGATAAGAGTTCATTCATTCACAGTTGATCATAGTGCATTATTGCTGTTACTGTATACAATGTTCTCCTGATTCTGTTCACTTCACTTTGCATCACTTCATATGTCTTTTCCAGTTTTTTTATGATTGTATTTTTCATCATTTCTTGTAGCACAATGATATTCCATTACAATCATATACCATCACTTGTTCAGTCATTCCTCAATCAATTGATGGACATCCCTTCAGGTTCCAATTCTTTCCCACATCAAATAAAACTGCTATAATAAATATTTTTATACCAGTGGGTCCTTTTCCTCTATCTTTGATCTCTTTGGGATATAGACCTAGTACTTATATTACTGGGTCAAAAAAGATATGCACAGCTTTATGGCTCTTTGGGCATAGAATCAAATTGCTCTCCAGAATGATTTTATCAGTTCACAGCTCCACTAAATGTATTAATGTCCCAGTTTTCCCATATCCCCTCCAACATTTGTCATTTTCCTGTTTTGTTACATTAGCCAACATGACACCCATTTCAAAGCCAAGAACTCCAAATTCTGTATGGAGTAAGGAGTCTCATTGTCATTAAGTCCTATGCTGGCAAATGGAATAGTTTTCTGGTAACCATCACTCTCCTGATCAAGCCTCCAAGGCTAGCGTTACTGTGAAGCCCAAAAGAAAATTGCTTGCTAACACTTTTGTATGTGTGAGACATTGAACCAAATCATTAAAATCCTGTTCATATTTCTTGTTTCAGTGATCTCCAGTGCTGTTGGAAGGATTAGGCCAGACTTGTTTTTTTTGCCCTTCTGATTTTGGTTCTTCCTAATCACATATCTTCTAGTAACATCATAGATTTAAGGCTGAAAGGGACCTTAAAAGTCATCTAGTCAAATCCTTACATTTTATGGATGAAGAAACTGAGGTCCAGAGAGGTTGTGACTTGCCTGAGGCCAGTAAGAGGCAGAACTTGCAGAACTTGTATAAAAACCCAGGTCCTGTGATTTTAAATCCATAATTCTTCCCACTGAACAATGCTGCCTCTCATTCAGTATTTAGAGGCTTAAAAATGATAGCATAATTCTTCACACTTTTTTATTATAGTCACTAAAGTTCTAAAAAGACATTCGTTTTTGAAGATTCTTTGGATATGACCAGATGACGAATGCTTCCATCTTGTCTAAATAAGTATTTACTCACTTTTGAGATACAATGTGATCCACATACTTGACAAAGGTTTTGCAGAAACGACACTTGTAACATGACAGCTCCAGCCCAGCTTCTTGCTGATCTAATACTTTCATTGGTTATTTCATGCGCAAATCTTCCCAAAGGTGGGACCCCTTCATTCTCCAAATCCCTACCCCAGTCCCCAAGAATCCAAAGAACATTGCTAGGAGCCCAAAAGACCAGTGTGTAGCTCTATTCCCAATGAACTTCCCATCAAACTCTGCCCACTCAAATCCCACCAAAGTCTACCCTTCGCAATGATGCTCTCTATAGACCCTTGGACCTCCCCATCTCTCTTGCATCCAGACTTTCCAACTGAACCGTCTCCCTTAATTAAAATGTAAGTTCTTTGAAAGCTGGGATTGTCTCCTTTTTCAATTTGTATTCCTAGCATTTACCACAGTGTTTGGCACAGGGTGAGTGCTTAATAAATGCTTTTCCCAATTCATTCTATTCTATCCCCAAATACAAAGAAGTCATTCAGGTATACCAATGCCTCCAGGTAGTTCATACCTCCATAGGGCTTCTCTGTTAGACCTTGAAATGTGGCAGGTGTTCTTAAGATCCCTTGGGTCATTTGCTCAAGTAAGGAGAATCCTGCTGTACAAACTTTTTGTCTTCCTCAGCCATGGGGATTTAGTAGCAATCACTCTTTCAGAGCAGCACTGAAGCCTACTGACTGCCTGGCAAACAATTCAAGGCCTCAACCATCTGGAACATGCATCATGGTGTATTGGTCCGTTTCAATTCTCTTTCAAAATCTACACACATATGTGGACTTTCAGTCTTCTGTACCACTATTATGATGATGGAGACTGTGACGACATCACTGATGAACAGTTCTTTTAGATGGTTTCTAAGGCCTTCTAGATCAAAAAAGGCAATCTTAGGAGCTCGCTTTCAAAATCGTCAGGAATTATTGAAATGGATTTTACGAGAACACATCGGTACTCTCACTGAGTTTCTGTCTAAACTGAACCTTTCATTCTTCAGATCCTGAAGTCATCCACACTGAACCTCTCTAGATTCACTCTCAACTTCAACTTTATTAAGCACCTTCGAAGGACCAAGGTACAAAGAGATACAAAGACCAGCATGGAATAGTAATTTTGCGGAGGACACTAGTAAATACAGGGACTTGGAAATTCATCAAGTATAAAGTATCATTTGAGCTTAGCAATGATGGATGGAAACTTGGGATTCCAAGAGGCAGAGATGAGGATATGGCCAGATGACAAATGCTTCCATCTTGTCTGGATAAATATTTATTCACTTTTGAGACACAATGTGACCCATATATTTGAGAGAGGTTTTACAGAAAGTATATTCCAGGGATGTAGGACAGCCAATGCAAAGGCAAAGAGATGGTGAATGGAGTGTTGTATATGAAGAACAGCAAGAAGAGTAATTTGACTAAATTTCTGTGTTTGTGAAGGGGAGTAATATATAATAAGCCCGAGCAGGTAGGCTGAGGCAAGATTGTGAATAATGTATTTTAAAAGTCAAATAGGAGATGTCATATGATCCTTGAAGTAACTGAGAGTCACAGGAGTTTATTGAGTAGAGGAATAAACATAATCAGACCTCGGCTTTAGGAAAATTATTTTGGCAGCTGTGTGGAGAATAAATTGGATTTCAGAGATACTTGAGGGAAGGAGACCATTAAACCAAGGGTTCATCAGGCTGGAAGCCATTGTAAGAGTGCAGCTGAGAAGTGAAAATATCCTGAATAAATGTGCTGGCCATGTCAGTAGGGAGAATGAGAACAGATCAGAGAGATATTGTGGAAATAGAAATAAAAAGCCATGACAACACATTGGATATTTGGAATGTGGTAGAAAAAGAAGTCAAAGCTGGTTCCAAGGTTGCGAACATGGGTGCCCACAAGGATTATGGCACCCTCAATAGAAATAGAGAAGGCTCAGAGAAGGGTAGGTAGGACAGGGGAAGAGATAATGAGTTCTGTTTTATATATATATTGAGTTTGAGAGGCCTAGAGGACATCTGTTCAAAATGTCCAATTGGCAGTTGAATGCAACTCAGGAGAAAGACTAGGGTGATAGATCTCTAGAAATAGACAATAAATCTATATATAGATGTAGACTACAAGGATAGATCTGGGAGTCATCTGCATAGCTGTGATAATTGAACCCATGGGAGCCAGAATGAGAGACTGTGGAGAGGAAAGAGAAGAGGGCCATGTGATTCTGTTCTGCCCTTGGATGCAGCTCAGTCTGGGACACTGCCACCGCAGTGTGGCACAGGCTTCCGTAGCCTTAGGGTATGGTGAAAATGGCTCTCATCATCTTGAGTCTATTATGTCTACAAAGGAGTCCCCACACTGACCTGCCTTCCCCCCCTTTCCTCTGCCAATCCATACCCAGCCTTTCCTTCAGGCCACTGCTCAAAATTTCTTCTAGGAAGCTTTCCCTAATTAGTCATGCCCCTAATCAGATCAATCCTTTACTCTGCATCCCTTTGGGATTTATTCACTCAGCTCACACTATGCTAATTCACTAGCATTTTCACAACATTATTCTATAGGTCTGTTCCATTTTATAGAATTACAGATTTGAGAACCAAAAGGAACCTTCAAGATCTTTGGGTTAACCTGATGGTGGCAGAGTACGATTCTTGATACTCATTCCTGCCAAGGCCAACACCTCTTCAAGCAGCTTCAAAGCCTCTACCTCGGTCAGGGTGAATCGTGGCAGACAAGCCATACACTGAAAAATACTCTCCCCACAGCACCTTATGAATTGTAGAAGTTTTCTGGTGGCTATGCTCATCAAGTAAAATGGCTTTCCTAATCCCGACATTTATTTCAATTCCTTCATTTTACAGGTGAGGAAACAGATCCAGAGAAATAAAAGGGCTTGCCCAAGGTCACGCAGGTACCAAGTGGCAGAAGCAGGATTTAAAACCCAAGTCTTCTGACTCCATTTCCAGAACGTTGTCCCATGTTTGTGAGCAGCCTTCTTCCTTTTAATTCTTTCCTCCTCTTCTCCAGCACACTGGAACCTTTCTGAAAGCAAGAACAATGTCTCCATGTGATAACAGTGAGTCCATCATTTATGAAGTGTTTAATTGGTGCCAGGCATTGTGCTAATTTCTGGATATTCAAAGACAGGCAAAAATCGTCCTTCCTCTCAAGAAGCATATAGCCTATTGGGGGAGACAGCCTCCAAATAAGTAGATATATACAAAATATATAAAGGACAGGTAAAGGTAGTCTGAAAGAGGAAAGGCAAGCTGGGAGTACCATACCTGGACAGGAAATGGTCACCTATGAAGTATAGACTTTGAACTGAATCTGTTTTATAAAAACCCTTACATTTGTTCTTGGAATCAATACTAAGCATTGGTTCTAAGGCAGAAGAGTGGTAAGGACTAGGTAACTGGGGTTGTGACTTGTCCAGGGTCCCATAGCTAGGAAGTGGCTGAAGCCAAATTTTGAATCCAGGACCTCCTGTCTCCAGACCTGGTTCTCTATCCACTAAGCCACCTAGCTTCCCCTGAGCAGAGTCTTAAAGAAAGCTAGGGAGCCCTAGCTAGAAGTTGGAGGTGAGGACAGAGAGCATTCCAACATGGCAGACAGTAATTATAAAAAGTGCCATATTTGGAGTAAAAAAAAACCCTACATTCAGATTCCAACCATACCAATGACTATCTCTATCTGTGTGACCTTAGGAAAGTCAGTCTCTGGACCTCCTTTTCCTCATCTATCAGAGGCTTTTAACCTAGAGTCTGTGAACTTGGTTTTTTAAAATAGCTTTTGATAACTATCTTTCAACAAAATGGGTTTTCTTTGCCATCCACTGTATTTCATTTATTTAAAAACAAGATTCCAAAAAGGGATCCCAAGGCTTCGCTGGACTTCCAAAGGGGACCGTGACACAAAGAAGACTCAGAAACCCTTGTGGGTGATCTCTGAGATCTTTTCATCCCAAATTTTATCACTTTATGATAAATATATATCCTTGGAGCTTGTGGGGCTAGGAATATTCTTTCCTTCCTCACCAGACTGGGAGCTTTCTGAGGGCAGGGACAGTGACTCTCCTGTAATAATAGGAGAATAGGAATAAGAAAATAAGATGCTCCCTTTCCCCTCTAATCCTCCTCATGCCCTCCCCCTTACATAAGCATCCAGTGTCCAGGTCAGGGCTCTGTTTCCTAGGGGCACTGAGTACAGGGGCGTAACTAATCACCCCCTAACTTGATATTCCTTGTGGCTGGGTTGAGGAAAGGAGAGAAAGCCCTGCCAACCCCCCCTGGATGTGGCTGTTTTTTTCAAGCAGCTGTCTGGTCCTGTAGGCAGTGGGGCATTGTGCTTAGCAAAACACTCCCCATCTGCAGTCTGGCCTTCTTGGCAGCTCTGGATGCCTCAGGCCTGGCTCTGGGGTGAGCAGTTCCTCCCATCCCTCTCCAGGGGATCCATTCCTCCTCCTCCTCCTTCTTGTCCTCCTCCTCCTCGTCCTCCTCCTCCTTCTCCAAACCCCTCCACCCCACCCATTAACAGGAGCCAGAATCATCCACCAGAGCCTGGCCATCGGAGAGGGCTGACCTATTTAATTAAAACAGCAGTTTCCCAAATGCAGCCACCGGCTGAATATTGCATTGGGGGGGGGGGCATTCCTGGCTCAGCCCACCTCTGCTCCCTCTATCTCCCTCCACGTCTATGTGCGTCTGTCTCGGTCTCTTCTCCTTTTTCCAACATCTGTGTCCAGAAAGGAAGAAAAATCCTGTTTGGACTGGCCTCCTTCCATCAGTCATTTCTTTCCCCTCCCTTTGAAACGTCTTGTCTAAAGCAGAGTCAGTTACATAAACATTCCACCTCTTTCCATAAATTGGCTGCAGTTTGAAACAATAGAGTTACTGTGAAGAGGGAAAAGGAGCCCGCAGCCACACCCCACCGCCGCGGGTCGCCGAGCCAAACAGAACCAGAGACACGTTCTTTGAAAGTACCAAAGAGGAAATCCAGAGTCGTCAGGCGAGACCTTTTATGTTGTGCTTGGAAAGGTTCCCTCTGCGTCCTCTCTCTTCCCTCCTCCCCCTTCCCTCCCAGGCTCCCCGTCATCCCTTGGGCGCTGAGAGGTTTGCAGCAGCTGCTGGATTTGCTCCTTTCTTTCCCAGTCCCCTCCCGGCGGTGGGGGTCGGCGGGCACCCTTCCCCTCGTGGAGAAGAAGAATCCGGGGTGGACACTGGCTTTATCAAAGTCTCTTCGCTGGGATTCTTGGAGGCGTCGTCCCCCCCCCCTCGAGTTCTTCTTGTTGCCTCCCCCCCTCCCCCTTAAAAATAGATCCAGGCAAAGGTCCATAATTCAAACCAGTTGATGATGGGGGCAGGGAAGGCCAAGATGACTAAGGTCTGACTTAGAGAACATGTTTTTTTTTTTTGTTTTTTTTTTTAAGGGTATAGTTGTAATACTTTCAAGGGCAGCCGGTAATTGGAAGTGGTCTGAGAGGTGTTTGCAAGTAGCAATCCTATTGGGGCTCCTTTAATGAATAGATAAGGATCATATGTAATTTCCTGTTCACTGTCTGAGGTGGAGGAGGTGGAGGAAGAGGAGGAGGAGGAGGAGGATGGACAGCTAGGTGGTGCTTTGGTAGGAGTAAGAGGCCTGGAGTCCAGAAGACTCATTTTCCTGAATTCAGGTCCAATCTCAGTAGCAGAGTAACCCATGGCAAGTCACTTAAAGGCTGTCTGCCTCAGTTTCCTCATCTATAAAACGAGCTGAATGAGGAAATGGCAAACCACTTCAGTATCTTTGCCAAGAAAATTCCAAATGGGGTCATGAAGAGTTGGAAATGACTGAACAAGAAACAACATCAGAAGGATGATGCAGAAAAGAAAAAAGAAAAAAAAAAGCTAAAGTCGTTGGAAACAGGATTTTTTTTCTTAAAAGGTTAGAGGAGAGGCAGTTTGGTGTAGTGGGTGTAGAGGAGAGACCTTTGGCTTTGGAGTCAAGGGACCTAGCCACAAATCTAAGCCCCGTGGCGGCTTAAGTTGAACAAATCAGTTAAATTGGCTTTTCTGGGCTCCAATTTTCTCATCTGAAATAAGTAGATAGTCCAAAAGATCTCTAGAGTCTCTCTTCTAGATCCTACAATTCCCCAATCTTAGTTATTGACTTGCTCAGCAAACCTCCTTTTTTTCATTAAAAGGCAAATTTTAGCTCATCTCTCGCCAGAGTTCATTGCCAGCTCTGAATCTGTGGGGTCTGGTTTAACGAGATTCTGTTACATGCTAATAGACACTTGAGCCGTCAGGCCAGTCCTGCTAGCTTTTCCTAGCAAAGCATAGGGTGGAGTTCCTGTGACTATTTTACAGTCAGGACTGAAATCTTAGGGCTAGCCCTGAGGGTCCCATGAAGGTCTGAGGGCATTGATGTCCAATGGCCTTGGAGAAGTAGGAAGGGAGATGGGATTTGGAAGAGGTTTGTGTGGCTCTGACTCTCATTCCATGAATGATGGATGTCTTCATGCAGATAACAGTACTCTTCAACCTTCTCCTGCAGGGGGACTGAATCCTCCATACAACAATAATAATGATAGCATTTATCTAATTTTTAAGATTTGCAAGGTACTTTGCAAATATCTTCTCCTTTGAACCTCCCAGCAACCCTGTGAGATAGGGGCTATCATTTTCCCCATTTTGCAGTTGAGGGAACTGAGGAAGACAGATGTTAAGTGACTTCCCCAGGATCACATAGCTAGTAAATGACTGAGATTGGGTTTGAACTCAGGACTTCCTGACTCCAGGCCCAGCACTCTTCTTGGTGTCACCAAACTGTCTCTAATATCATAATTTCCCATGATGTTAAAGTGACTAGAATGGAGAGTATGGGTGAGAGCAACAGAACAAAGGCCAGACATCAGCTAAAGGAGAAGTTGGCAGGAAAAGCCTAGGAATGCTTATGCATTTGGAGGACCCTGAGTCACTGACTATATATTCTCAGGGATGGGTATAAATCACAGAATGTCTCCATAAGGGCTTAGAATAAGAAAAAACTGTTAAAATTGAATTAAAAAGCTATAAATGGACATCTAGGCAGTGCAATGGATAGAGCTCTGGGTTTAGAGTCAGGAAGATCTGAGTTCAAAACCAGCCTCCCACATTTACTAGCTGTGTGACCCTGGATAAATTGCTTCACTTCTGACTGCCTCAGTTTCCTCATCTATAAAATGAAGATCTGGTAATACCTACCTCCCAAGGGAGGATCAAATGAGATAATAATTGTAAAGCCCCTATCACTAACTGCTGGTGTATAATAAGTGCTCTATAAATGTTAGCTAGTATTATGAGTTATGATAATGATAACTGACATTTATATAGCTTTTTAAAGTTTGTAAAGGAGTCTACATTCATCATTTCATTTGAGCCTCACAGCAAGCTTGTGAAGAAGGCAGTTCTTGTCTTTCCCATTTTCCAGATGGAGATGGAGAGACTTCAAGGATCAAGATTGTGGAGTTAATAAGTGTCAGAATCAAGATCTAAACTCATGTCTTCTTCCTTTAAATTGTTTTCATTTTATTATTAATAGAATTTATTTCCAGGTATCTCAGTCCCTCCCTGCACCATGGAAGGCATAATCCAGCAACGGATAGATAGATAGATAGATAGATAGATAGATAGATAGATAGATAGATAGATAGATAGATAGATAGATAGATAATTATATTATATCTTTCATATTTCCAGTTTTAGTTCATTCTCTTGAGGTGAACATTCATAAGTTATTCTTCTAATATTAAATTTGTAGCTGCGTATAATGTTCTCTTGGTTCTACTCATTTCACTCTTCATTATTCATTTTCTTTCTAAGTTTAAAAAAAAATAACCTGCTCATTGTTTCATCTGGTACAGTAGTATTTCATCACCATCATACACCACAATTTGTTTAGTCATTCCCCAATTGATGGACAGTTCCTTGCCAGTTCTTTGTGATCACAGAGAGTTGCTATAAATATTTTGGAACATAGGAGTCTTTTTTTTCCTTTTTCTCTGATCTTTTTGAGAAACAGATTCAGCAATAGTATTGCTGGGCCTAAGGGTATGCACCATTTTATAATTCTGTATGTGTGATTCCAAATTGCTCTCCAAAATGATTGGATCAATACACAGTTCTACCAACAGTGTATTAGTATCCCCATTTTCCCACATCCCTTCTAGCATTTGTCATTTTGCCCTTTTGTCATTTTATCCAATCTGATATCATTTGAGATGATACCTTGTAATCGTTTTTTGGCAAACTCATGTCTTCTTGACTTCAAATTCATCTGAGCCTCTGGCCACTGCACCATTCTGTGTTATCATTAAGCTTTTTATTTTTTAAAAATAGATTCTATTGATGTCTTTTGTTTTTATATCATTTACACTTCTCACTGTATCCCTCTATTTATCCCCTCCTAGAGACCATCCCTCAAAGAAATTTTTAAAGAGAAAAATAGCAATAATATCAAGTCAACAAAAATCTACTATGCATTGTGCTAAGTGCTGGGGATAAAAAGAACAAAACACTCACAACAAAAAAGATCCACAAAAAAGCAGACCAAGTCTTAAGGTTAAAGGCAGCATTTCACAGCCATTGTACCCAATTTCTGCAAATATGCAGAGAGGTGATTGCTCGTGTTTCTTCCTTTCTTCATAGAATCTTTTTTTTTTATCTTTTTTTTTTATTTTTTATTTTAAACCCTTAACCTCTGTGTATTGACTTATAGGTGGAAGAGTGGCAAGGGTAGGCAATGGGGGTCAAGTGACTTGCCCAGGGTCACACAGCTGGGAAGTGTCTGAGGCCAGATTTGAACCTAGGACCTCCTGTCTCTAGGCCTGGCTCTCAATCCACTGAGCTACCCAGCTGCCCCGTCTTCATAGAATCTTAATGGTAGAAAATGTACATTGTCATCACATACCCATTTCTGTGCAAATTTGTGTGTGTGTGTGTGTGTGTGTGTGTGTGTGTGTGTGTGTATCTGGAAAGGACATTAAAAATTATCTAGTCCAAACCTCACCCTCAGTTTACAGATAAGGAAACTAAGACTCAGAGAGGTTAAGGACCAAGATCATATAGGTAGTAAGTGGAAAAACCATGATCTGAACTCAAGATCTCTGACTCTAAATCCTCATGCCATTTAAATTTTCCATTCTACCTCCTAGAGACTGCCTTAACTCTCCCTCCCGGAAACCCAATTTCATACTGTTCTAAATCAATACTTGTTGACTGATTTGCTCATTGCCCTAGGGTCATAGGATAAGGATTTAAAGCTGCAAAGGACCTTAGAGATCATTGAATGCAAACCCCTCATTTTGCATATGACAGAACTGAGGCTGAAGAGGTTCCCAGCTACTTCCCCTGGGTTTCATTTGCTCTCTCTCTTTCCATGGCAACAGCAGCATCCTGAAGAAGCCAGAGCAAAGGATCTCAGGATAGGTGATTGCTGAGGATGATGATTCTCCAAGAGGGCTGTTTGATTGACTGATTGATTGCTTAGATGGCTACCCAACCCTATAATGGGCTCCAGGGGGATATGAAAAAAGGAGAAAACAGGGCTCCTGTCCTTGAGAGTTTCAGGTTCAGTGGAGGCAGGGGAAGATCAGGTTTTTAACCATTGAGAAATTCCCAAACTAGGGGAGACAGGGTACATAAAGTATATAATCAAGTTCAAATGAATAATTGTTTAAACCATGTTTGTACACATGCTGAGGGTCAACAGAGTTAAAGTGGAACTGGAAATGGGTTGTTGCCTATTGAAGGTTTTCTGGAGGAGGGGAACCCTGAGCTGGATTTGGAAAAAGCAAGGAATATGGTTTTGCAATAGTGTTACTATAAGGGAAGGAGAAGGAAGTGGTGGTAGTGGGGGGTGGGGGGGTGGAATGTAAAGTGTGGAGAGGATAATAGTCTATGTTTCACAGCATAATCTAGTGAAAAAGCCAGAAAGAAATAAAGAAATTTCACACATCCTCTCCTTTCAGAGAGAGCACTACAACAATGAATCATAACTCCTAGTTATAGCTCTGTCCAACTGCTACTTATTTCCTTGTTAATAAGTTTTTGTTATATGTGCCTTCTGTTTAGTTCATGTACTCTGACTCCCTATCAGATTGGAGCATCTTAAAAGGCAGGGACCTGGTTGCCCCTATGAGATTGAGAGCTCCCTGAGGGCGGGGATTGGGTTTCCCCACTTTTCTGAGCTGCCTCCCCGCTGCTGCTCATCCACAGCGTAGTATTATTAGTTGAATGGTCTAAGTTGGATTTGGGAGTTTTCTTCCATATTAGTTCCCTATTGGGGAAGGATGGGATATAGATAGGCAAAGGCTCTAGGATTATATTCCAGTCCTGGAGAACAAATATGCCGGAGAGAGAGAGAGAAAGGGGGGGGGGGAGAGAGAGAGAGAGAGAGAGAGAGAGAGAGAGAGAGAGAGAGAGAGAGAGAGAGAGATTCAGTCTTGCAAGTCCTTATTCCTTAAACCCGTAGAAATCTTCCTCCCTGGGCCATAATTAAATGTCATAGACTTTAGTCTTCTCGAGAAAGAAAGAAGGCAAGAACGTCTTCTCAGTTAGTAATGGAGCTGGATTTAGAGGCAACAAAAAAACTGAAGGTGGCCCAGCTCAGAGATGATGGTTGGTTGGGGGCTGGGGGGTTTCTTTACACATGGGGATGATTAGCTTTCCCATTCCTGAAGCTCCGGAGGCATGAACACTTTCTCTCTAGGCATCCTGTCCAGATGGCCCTGGGGGCGTGGAAGTAAGCAACCACTTTTTTTTTTTTTAAGCCTAGACAACAACAAAGATGCCTTGGGGAAGGGTAATAGAGAGGAGGCCTCTTCTGTGTGAAATGCAGGTCTTAGGGGGTCAGTTTTTATCAGAGATTCCCACCCCCCCACCCACTACTCCCATCCTACACAGTAGCCCAAAGCCAGGCATCCTCCAGGAGCTGGGAGAGCAGTGATGCAAGTGAGGATTGAGTTACCCGTCTGATTTCTATTAGTGCAGGGCAGGCTGGGAGGCAGGAGGAGGAGGGAGCCTAGCAGCATATTTTGGCTTTGGTGCCAAGCTGCTCAGAGGAGGCAGACGTGTTTGATTTCATCTCCCTCCTCTGACTGTTTGTCTGTCTCTGAGTCTCTCTGTCTCTCTTTCTCTAACTCTATCTGGCCCTCCCTTTCTAATTCTCTCTCACTCTACTACTTTTTTTTCTCTCCCTCCCTCTTTCCCTCTTTCTTGTCTTTTTCTCCCTTTCTAAAACACACACACACACACACACACACACACTCACTCACTCATTCACTACATACACCCTTCTCTGAGCTGTCTCTTTGCCTGACTTTTCCTTTTCCATAATTCTCTCTCTCTCTCTCTCTCTCTCTCTCTCTCTCTCTCTCTCTCTCTCTGTCTCTCTCTCTTGTTTTTCCTCTCATGCTTGCTACACAGACAGATGAGCATGAGCTCTTTCTTGACACCTGTTCCCTGATTGTTCCTGGAAGGATCTGTGTGGTCTAAAAAGAGCACTGGATGTTTTCAGGAGATAGCCCTGATATTTTTTCAAGCTAATTTCTTATCTCTCTGCTACCTTTCACTTTAATCCTCTAGAACAGGGGTTGGCAACTTTTTTGGCCATGAGAGCCATAAACTCCACATTTTTTAAAATGTAATTTCATGGGGGCAGCTGGATAGCTCAGTGGATTGAGAGCCAGGCCTAGAGACAGGAGGTCCTAGGTTCAAATCCGGCCTCAGACACTTCCCAGCTGTGTGACCCTGGGCAAGTCACTTGACCCCCATTGCCTACCCTTACCAATCTTCCACCTATAAGTCAATACACAGAAGTTAAGGGTTTAAAAAAAAATTTAAAAAAAATGTAATTTCATGAGAGCCATACAGTGCTCACAGTGCGCTCCTGTAATAGCACCTGAAAAAAACTGACTTTATGGCTCCTGCAGAAAGAGCCATATCTGGCCCTCAAAAGAGCCAGATATGGCTAGAGAGCCATACATTGCTGACCCCTGCTCTAGAAAGAGGAAGAATCTGCACTCCCTGCTTCCATTTTCTCCCAACTACTCCTGGCCTTCTAGCAATCTGGTTTCTATCCTTACCCCTCCATTGAAACAGATCCCTCCAAGGTCACTAATGATGGCTTCTTATTGATAAATTTGTTTCTGTCTTCATCCTTCTTTGACACTTGGACATTTTTGTCAACCCCTACCTCTTAGATGTGGTCCTCTATCCTTCCACCCCAACTAGTTTCTTCCACGTTTCTCCATCTAAGCTGCTAACTAATCTTCCTCTCTTTTACTGGTTCCTTTTCTACCTGCCCCTTAAATTTGCATACACTTTTCCATGGGTTATCATACCATCTTTGGGTCAAGGAGCACATACAGATAAAATGTGCAATCAGGGAACATTTGTGGCAGAATTAATTGACTCCTTACTCTGTAGATATGTGTCCTATCCTCAGGAACTTGTGCTCTAACCAAAATATTGTAGACAAGATGTATATATTAAATGCCAAGTAGAGCAGCATATTTTCTTCATATGGTATACATACTGGTCTATATTTATCCGACTTTGTAAGGTTTTCGTCACTACTACCACCTGTTATGGAGGTCAAAAGCCTTTGGCTCATCATGAGGACACAATTTTAAAAAGCACCAAATTAATGAAAGTTTCTGAAAAGTAAAAATCTCAGTGAACTTTACACAGTAAGATGTTTATAAAGGACACCCAAAGAAGGAAGTAGGTCTCAAATGACTGTTTCTCACATATGAGGGCTAAGAGCTTTTGACCATGCTCTGCAGGAAAACAGGGAACAGGGCAAACATCAGTAGCTCTAGGACCATACCCAAGGAAGCTGTGGAAGACAGAACAGAGAATTGGTAAGTCACAGCTGGTTGTTTGGACATAGAGCTTGGAGAGGTGAACCAGCTGCTCTGTAACTCTGATGTTGGAAATTTCTCTCATCTTTAAATAGTCAACATTTCTCTCCGCCAATATCCAGTATGACTCTACTTGTGACAGAAGAGATGCGAAACCAATTAAGCATGTCACTCTCTATTAAACCCATGGACTTTCTCTTTATGGATGAGTTGCCCTGGGGTGGAGGAGGCACTATCTCAGCCATCCCTTATATTAACTAGAAGGATTGATTGAGAGCTGATGAAATTGGGGCTGTCCACTCAAGGGCAGTCTCCCTATAGGACCATTGTTATACCACTCTTTCCTCCTGCCATGGCCTGGAAATCATGACAATGTCTGAGGTTTGTTGAATCCTTCCCATGTTGCCTCTATCCAATGCTTCTAGTTCAGGTTGGCTCATTTTAGGTACTGGGATTTCCCTTGTGTAAATCACCTTTTTAATAGGTCCTTTACTTTCTGTATTACTGGTCTGTCTCCTTTGTGAAAATTCTGGATTCCTTAGCTGCTGGAATGGGCAGGGTCAGTGCCTATCAATGGGGTATTTGTATTTTAGCAGCAGGATTTTTGAAGCCTAATCAAAGACATTTCAAGATTGGGGAAGCAAAATTTTAAGTAACAGTGATCATGGGAAGTGGGAAAACAAAGGGGAGGGAGCAAGCATTTATTAAATATCTATTACGTGCCAGGCACTGAGATAAATGTTTTATAAATCTTATTTAATTTGATCCTCACAACAATTGTGGGAGGTAGGTGCTATTATCCATCTTATAGATGGGGAAAGAGGCAGACAGAGGTTAAGTGACTTGCCCAGAGTCACACAGCTAGTAGTTGTCTGGGGCCAAAGATTGGAAGTTGATATTTTTGTCAAACTTTTTTAAAAAATCCAAAGATTTGGCATATTCCATCATGTAGTAATCCTTCCTCAGAAACCTTAAGCTGCTTAATAAATCTCAACGTCAATGAATGGACTCAGACAAGAGGAGAAGAGTTTGACTTTCCAAAGCTTTTGATTTAATTAGCCCTTTAATATTGCTTTTGTAAAGGAATTAGTCCATTCACTATCAAAAGTGATTAACTTATAAGCTGCTTTGGGATTTAGGGAGTGGTAAGACTGTTGTTTTCAGGTTCTAGATCCCAACACCTTTGTGCCAGTGTCTGGGATGCTGGTCAAAAATCACCTTGCCCCGGTGCAACATTTTAAAATATCTTCAGAAATCATGAAGAGCTACTTCCTGATAGAAATGAGAGGGGAGGCAAGTGCAGGACATTTCATATAGAATCAGAAGTCCTTACTTTGCCCTTTAGTTTGGCTTAGTTGCTGTTTCTTTACAAAAGGAAAGAATCTAAGGGAGTAGGGGTGGGAAGATGGGGTGTAGAGTAAAAGAATGGAGTGTATTTTTTAATGCAAAGAAGAAAAGAGAAAGAAGAAAAGAGAAATAGAGAAAGTGCTCTAAATCTCAAATAATTAGAGAAATGCAAATCAAAACAACTCTGAGGTACCACCTCACACCTAGAAGATTGGCTAAAATGATAGCAGGGAAGAGTAATGAATATTGGAGGGGATGTGGCAAAATTGGGACATTAATACATTGCTGGTGGAATTGTGAACTGATCCAACCATTCTGGATGGTAATTTGGAACTTTGCCCAAAGAGCACTAAAAGACTGTCTGCCCTTTGATCCAACCATACCACTGCTGGGTTTGTACCCCAAAGAGATCATAGATAAAAAGACTTGCACAAAAATATTTATAGCCATGCTTTTTGTGGTGGCAAAAAAATTGGAAAATGAGGGGATGCCCTTCAATTGGGGAATGGCTGAACAAATTGTGGTATATGCTGGTGATGGAATATTATTGAGCTGAAAGGAATAATAAACTGGAGGAATTCCATGTGAACTGGAAAGACCTCCAGGAATTGATGCAGAGTGAAAGGAGCAGAACCAGGAGAACATTGTACACAGAGACTAATACACTGTGGTAAAATCAAATGTAATGGACTTCTGTACTAGCAGCAATGCAATGACCCAGGACAGCTCTGAGGGATTTATGGTAAAGACGCTACCCACATTCAGAGGAAGGACTGCAGGAGTAGAAACACAGGAGAAAAACAACTGCTTGACACATGGGTTGATGCCGACATGATTGGGGATGTAGACTCGAAACTACTACACCAATGCAACTATCAATAATATGGAATAAGTCTTGATTGATGACACATGTTAAAACCAGTGGAAATGGGGGCAGCTGGGTAGCTCAGTGGAGGGAGAGTCAGGCCTAGAGACAGGAGGTCCTAGGTTCAAACCCGGCCTCAGCCACTTCCCAGCTGTGTGACCCTGGGCAAGTCACTTGACCCCCATTGCCCACCCTTACCAATCTTCCACCTATGAGACAATACACCAAAGTACAAGGGTTTAAAAAAAAAACTATATCTATAAAACCAGTGGAAATGTGCATCGGCTATGGGGTGGGGGTGGGGGGGAGTGAAGGGGGGTGAAGGGGAAAGTAAGAACATGAATCATGTAACCATTGAAAATTTTCCAAACAAACAAATAAATAAATAAACATTTAAATAGGCAAATAAATAAATAAATGAATGAATGAATGAATAAATAAATAACCCCAACCCAAAAAGTATCTGTTCAAAAAAATGTGGAAAGGAAGAACTTGTCAATAGCAAAAACACTGTTTGGTATCTGATTCCACCCACACAATCTGGGTCCTGACTTGCCAATGAGTCTCAGATGTTTTTGATATTGCTTTTCCTTATTCCCACCACACTCCACATCATAGACAGATATGTAGATAGATGTGTGTGTGTGAGAGAGAGAGATTAGATAGATAGATGATAGTAGAGAGAGAGTTAGGTAGATAGATAAAAAGAAATAGATAAATAATAGAGCTAGATATGACAGTAGAGATAGCTATAAAGATAGCTAGAGATGGAGAGATAGAGATAAACAGAGATTGATACATGATAGCAAAGATGCATAGAGATAGATAGATGGATGAGTCAGATCAGCAGTCAGACAAACATCTAATACCATTGGACAATGGGGTTGTTCCACTGCGCAGGTCTCTAAGACCTTTAAGACCTCCAAGACCCTTCTAGCTTCCCTAGGGATCTCAATTCACTTAAGCTGTACCCTAGGTCAATGATGGTGAACCTTTTAGAGGCCGTGTGCCGTGCCCCCACCTCCCAGACTGCATGCTGTGTCCTGTCCCCATCAAGACCAAGTGCACTCCACATTTGGGGGTGGGGGCTAGGCTCCAAGCTGGCTCACACCCAGGGGGAATTCATGTCCTGCTATTATGGGACCCACCACTGTATCCAAGTGCTCAGGGGGCTGAGCAAGGGGGCTACTGCTGGGGTTCATTTGACTGGAGACTAGTAGCTGAGGTCAGGAAGGCGGTGGAAGTCTAGGAGGGGAGGCAGCTTCTTATTACAATTCGAGGTGCATGTCCTTGTCAAATCTGATCCAAATGCAGCCCCACATGGGCTCTGCTCTGCTCTGTTGCAGAAATGCAACCTGGAGGAGAATTTTAGGCTGCTTATATTTGCATAACAATGATGCACCTCTGACACCACCACAGGTGCCAGGAATGGGCCTGCCTATTGAGCTGTGACCCACATTGGGATGGGAGCAGGGGGCAGAGAAAGCACAGTTAGCCTTTGGGGGGCAGGGTCTCTCCCCCAGACAGGTGGCTGGTTGGAAAGGAAGTGGAGATCTTTTAGGGGATGGGGCTGGACCCAGTGACAGGAGAGGAGACCCCACTCTCTTCCCGCCACCCCCTGAAGCCCCTTGTCCCAGACAAGGGTGGGAGAAAGGGAGGGGAGTGGCCTGAGAGTTCTGCTCAGGGGAGGGAGTAATATAAGAAGGAAAGAGGCACACACAAAGGGATGGAGAGGCATGGTGGAGAGGGGGAGGGGAACAGCTCCATTAGAGACCCTCTGCCTTTCTAATAACTAACTCTGCCACGTGTGTCCACAAAGTCTCTGTGTGCCATCTTTGGCACAGGTGCCATAGATTCGCCATCACGGCCCTAGATCAATGATCTCCAAAATGAAGAATAGAAGGATTTTACCCCCAATGAGGCTAGGGTGTAGGGTCAGAATTCAAAGGGTGTGTGATCAACCAATCATAAGGAGGGAAGGTAAGTCACAACTTAAAAACAAGCATTTATTCAACATTCATGGTATACCAGTGCTAAACCCTGAAAATACAAAGAGAGGCAAAAACAGTCCTTGCTCTTAAGGAGTTCACAGAATAATGGAGACAACACGACAACAACTATGTATAAAGAGAATAGATGCAAGACAATAGAGAGAAAGCACAAGCATTAAAGGGAGTCAGGAAAGGTAGAATTTTAGCTGAGACCTAAAGGAAGACTAAAGGTAGAAATAAGGAGGAAGACTGTTCTAAACTTTATAAACAACCAGTGAAAAGGGTTGGAATCTAAAGATGAAATACCTTGTGTGAGTAATAGCAAGGAGACCAATATAACTCGATCCCAAAGAGGGAGCAAATTGTATGATGACTGGAAAGATAGGATGGACCCAGGTAATGTAGAACTTTAAAAGTCCAAAGAAGGAATGCATATTTGATCCTAAATGCAAAGGGAACCACTGGGGTTCATTGAATAGAAGGGTAACATGGTCAGATCTGGGCTTTTGGAAGATGAGTTTAACAGTTGAATGGAGTGTGAACTGTAGTGGGGAGAGACTTAACAGCAAGCTGACTAATCAGAAGGCTACAGCAGTAGCCTAGATATGAGGTGTGTAAGGATTAAATTTTAATGGTTTGGCTAAGATATATGAAGATTATAAATAATAGTGATAATAAATAATAGTCAAAATATTATTGCTCAAAGTTGAAATGACTTTAATAGCTTTTATTTTCAAAAGAGGTAGTAGAAAGAGTGAAAGCAGAGAAATACAAAAGGATAGAGAAGACATTAGCCTATCTAACTAAATATTGCTCTGGTGCTATTCTCAATCAGGACCTATTGACCTGCAACAGGAATTAAACTCTTTCTAGAAGACAGGAAGGGAAAGCCAGCTATCCACTCACCCAAGTTCCTTCCAAGAGGCAGGTCAAAACAATGACTCAAGCTGAAGGTGATTCCTGAGGCCGACTTTCTTCCTTGAGCCAACCTTCTTCTTGAAGCTGACTTCCCTCTTGAAGTCCAACTCCTTCTTAAAGCCCCAGAAATTTAGGGCCTTTTATAGTGGGTTCTTGTCTCTTCCCCTTTTCACAGGTGCCAATCACAGTTTCTGAATTGTTTAGCACTGCCCAGGGGTCAGTGTTTGTGGGAGCCAGTTCTCACCTTCTGGAGGGGTGAATACTCATCAAAAGGGTTCACAGATTCCTGGCTGGTTGAGTTTCTGAGGGAGTGAATTCTCTAAGTGGTTTGTGAGCTCCTCCACCTAGTTCAAGCTTTTGTTGATTCAATGAAAAGGTGGACAAAGGAGAGTTAATCCTGTCTTCACAATCTAGTGAGGTACTTAAGTTAGTGTTAACTCAGGATTGACAATAGAGTAAAGCATTCTCCTTCACAGGTGATTAAGGCCTGTACCATATTAATGGTAGCATCAGTGGAGAATACCATATTAGATATGGAGTGGGAAAGGAGGAGAGAGAGAATGAGGAATGTGGAATGATCCTCCTTTGTGAGTTTAGGTTATTGGATGAATTGGAACTCGAATGCTAAAATAGTTATGAATATTTTTGTGAGATGTCCTGTAAGAATTAAAAGAAGTAATCTAGCAGGACCTCATTTTCTTACTATTGTCTGCAAGACCTCATGTTATATTTATTTTATAAATTTGGTTGAATGTAAATAACAACAAAAAAAATTTTACCTTTGGTCTTAGAATTGATACTATCTATTCTAAGTTAGAAGAGTAAGGGCTAAGCAATGCTGGTTAAATAACTTGGCTGAAGTCACACAGCTAGGAGGTATCTGAGGTCAGATATAAATATCATTTCCAGTGAAATAAGTTACAACTTTGAAGATGGTATAATAATCAACTACAAACTTAATTTTGATATTAATTTTTTTATTTGAACGAATGTTTGTATTATTCGGCTCTACACCAAATGCTATCTTAAATCTGGTTCTGTATTGAGTTTTGTCTGTATTTGATGTAAAATTAAAAAAGTGAAAATGCTTGCTCACACAAATATGTGGTAGAAAATGCTAAGAGAATTTTACAAACTCTCTTCCTAAGAGACGGAAATTCATTAAAAACAAACAATTAATGAGTATTTATTACATAAAATATTTACTTTTCTACTAGATAATGATAAGTACTATATTAATTAAATGATAAATGATATAAATATAACATATTTATAAAATAAATATAAATATTTACATAAAATAAATAAAAATATTTATATAAAATAAATAGAAAATAGAAAAAATATTATAAATATAAATATAAATGATAAATGAAATTATAATTCCATTGAATATATTACCTCATTTTAAACAATGTATATAAACTAAATTTTGTTAGGGAAACATTCCCTTTAGACATGACTTTCTTCTCTTCTGTTATTGGCTACACTCAGAAATTCTGCTGAATGATTGACCAGTGTTGTCAGCCAGTTCATTGATAGTAACATTAGGGGATGGTACATTGAAATCAGAAAGTAGCTTTCATATTGCGATGAGAGGCAACATAAGATTCAGGTCTACAGAACATTTGTGATGGTTTCAAGATGACTTATAATGGACATGCCTAGCAATCATGGATTTTTGTGGTTTCAATCACAGCCTGACATGCACTGCAAGAATGAAAATGTTTGTAATGTCTTGATCACATGATTACACAGCCGATGAGGTACAATTACAGAGTGGCCAGGGGAATGGTGCAGTGTCCAGAGCACAAATGAGGCATCTGCATGGAGCCAACCATCCGATGGGAATCAGATTGGGCTCAAATGTCAAATCCTTGTGGTGGCTTGGAAACAATTTGATGACAGGTTGAGAATATGCAAGAACACATTGCACTTAGTTAGAAGTGGTCACAGTTTCATGTAATCACTGCGCAAACACCACGATCATGGTGTGCAAGATCACGATGGTTTCAAATTGCTGCAGAAACAACTCTATAATGCTTTAAACATTCACTTTCCTGTTGTTTCAAAGGAAAAATATATTTGTGACATTCTTGGGAAATTATTTTCTGCTTAAGACAACATTTTAGAATTTTTTTGGTAAATTTATTTGACTATTGTCACAAACTTCTGTTCACAAACCAATGAATGGGGAACTACTTGCATATTTTACCGTATTATCTTTTCCCCTCAAATATACCTCTATTACACACTTTTTTTTATCTGTCCAGAGCATTTAGGTTCAAAATCCTGGTGCCATCTTTGTCTCATCACTCTCCTGCAACTCAGATATTCAATCAGTTGTCCTCCACAACATTTCTATTGTACTTTCCCTCTTCTTTCTACTCATTTAGCCACTACCCTAGTTTAGGTCCTTTTTACCTCTCAATTGCACTATTGCAGTAGTCTCCAAATTCATCTCCTTATGAGTCTCCCTATTACTATCCATCCTTCCCACAATAAATAGTCAATAAACATTTATGAATGTTTAATAATTAACACTGTGTTAAGTGATGAAAATTCAAATAAGAAAAAGACAATTCCTGCCTTCAAGGAGCTTACAATCTAATGGAGGGATATGATACACAAATGAGAATAAAAAAAGAGAGGAGGGGAGATGCCAGAGAGTACCTGGGGAGGAAGCATGATAGTGCAATTGAAACTAAGTAAAGTAACTAATGGGAAATGGAGTTAGCTGGGAAATTCTGAGCCCTCTATGAAGGGAGGCTATGGGAAGAGTTTATTGTATAGCTGCCAAAGTAATTTTCTCATAAAGTAGATCTGACCATTTCACCCTCTAACTCCATTTCAATAAATTCCAGTGATTCACAATTTATTTCTGGATCAAATAGTATTACATTTTTATCATATCCTTTTTAATTTACATTTTGTATAAATTTTATAATGGCGTGCAACACTGATTTCCAAGCCTAAGGTGTTTCGTATGGAGCTATGTATGTGGAAGGAGAATCCTATTTGACAGACTGAATGCTGACATACTGTACATGCCTTTGAGAGGAACTGAGTTGATATGAAAGGTGTCAGAGAGTCTAGGAATGGAATTTTGAGAGAAGGCTGGATGCTGAAGATGGCAGTTGGACTGGGAACTCTGGGACAGCCCTGAGGGGGAGAACCTTGGGAAGCAGTGTTCTGTTACAGAGCTTCTGGACTTTTGGTCTCCTCTGATCCTCTGATCCTGGTGTGGAGTATCCTGTCCATTGGTTTGGTCTTCTGTCCTGTCTGAAAGAGTCCTGCCAACATTTCCTGATCTGAATAACAACTGTCTGATCTACCCTGGAAAAGAAACTCAGCTTAAGTAGAATGATCTGATACACCAACTGCACTGGCTTAGCCTGTATCTGGAGTAACCCAGGCCATTGGGGTCATCTTCCTTGATCCAGCAACTTGCTCTATTCATCAACCGAAACTGTGTGGAGGGCTATAGAGTTAAGTAGCTAGAATCAGGGAGGATTTTGGGGAATCTAGAGAGGTACAGTAGCTCCAACTCTGTTGGAAACTAAAGATACCCTTGTGGGTCAGTGGGTTCTGGGAAAAGTATAGTTTTTATTAGCATAGGGAACCCCCTTAGCCCTCCATCTTTTCCCCATCCTGATTATCTACTATATTAAATCTGTTTTTACAAAATTCAAGAAAGTTGGATTGTATTTATATGATTTCCAGGACAGAGGGTAGCCATCTTTCTCTCTGGGCCTATCAGGACTCAACACCTACAGGCTTGGGTTCCACCAACCTTTCTATTCAGTCTAACACACATCTTTCAATACATAGTTTCAGATACACTTTGAAACCAATTCCAGACATATAGAAAGAGAAAGGAAAGATTTTGGAAGCTTCAGACAACAGGAGAAGCTGACTGCTTAACATGCCCCTATTTCTACCTTATCTCTCGAGAGATTCTGGGGGAGGATTTTTAGGGGTCTTTTTTTTCTTGGTTTGAGCTGAGACATTGTTTCTAACAGAAGAGCTTGTTCATGCTCTATTATTTGATATTTTCTAATCTATACACTGACTCCAATTTCTACATGTTTGAATAAATGGGTTTATTTGCTATTCTCTCTTCATGATAGCTTTTTGTATTGCTAGCATTTGGTGTGAAGAAGTCAAACTGTTAAGTATAAGTTCAGTTCTACTCTCTCCACTTAAGAGCAAACTAGAAAAGTGATTTTTTGCTTTGTACTACAATAACTAATAATAGTTGGTGAGGAGATATGGGGGACAGGAAGAGAGGGGCAGATAGCTATAATTCTAACCTGGTATCTAATTGGATACTGGAAGTAAGAGTGACTAGCCTGGTATTCTCCAAGGGCTTCCTTTCCTTCTTCCTCATCCCCTCCCTAACCCAGCTCTCTTGTTGGTTCTTCTCTACTCAGGGGCATTCCAAACCTCATATCATATCTATCAATGCCTACCACAAGTCAAATTTGGACAACCCAAGCATAAATCTCTTGCATTGTCAATAGTTATTAGCTAATGTATATTGCAACTGTAGGCTCAATTTTTTTTTAATTAATAGAGTAGTCAATCAAAAAGTTTGAAGACCACTTCCCCAAAGGGACATAGTGGCAAGAATACTGGACAGGGAGTCAGAAGATATGATAAGATTAACTAGTTCTATGGCCTTGGGCAAGTTTCTTTCCTTTCTCCAGTATCTTTATCATTGAATGAAAAGGGTTAGATTCTGATCAGAGTTAGAATTAGGCTTAGAAATTATATAGTTCAACTCATTTGATAAGGGGAAACTAAGACATAGAGGGAAGTGGCTTAATTAGATTCACATAGATAGCAAAGGCAGGATCTGAATCCATGTTCTCTCATATCAAATTCATTGCTTTTTCCATTATAACTCACTGCCTTCCCAAACAATTTCATGACCTTTTCTAACTCTATGATGTTGTTATCAGTATGCCTTTTCTATACCCATCTTCACTTCATACCCATTCAGTATTTTTCTCATATAATATCTTCTTATTTCTTCTCCTCTTCCCCTTCCTTCATCCCTCCCTCCTCCAGTCAGAAGTAATATATCTATCTTAATAGATCTTATAAAGACTTGAAACCAAAGATAAATAGATAAATTATAAGAGAGCACATTGATGAGTTCTTGTTACTGGGTCCAAATGAACTACACCCCAGGATCCTAAAAGCAATGCCATATGTGACTGCTGAACCAGTGTTAGGGGTCTTTGCTTTGCAGAAAAAGAAAGATACTGTAGGACTAAAGAAGGGCAAATGATGACCTGATTTTTCCAAGAAGGAAGGGAGTAGTGTCTGAAAATTATAATCCACTGAAATTAACTTTCATTCCTGGAAAACTCATCAGGCATCAAACATGAATGGGATAGTTATTGAAAATGCAACTTCCTGTTTACCTGGATATTTTCTATTCTGCCATCTACTGCCTTTCTCCTCCCCAAATTGAATCTCCAGAGCTTGTGGCTCGGAGGAGCTAAATCACTCCTCATGGCCCACCTGGAGACCATGCAGCCTTTTATTCACCTGGCCATTTTCAGCCCTGTCACATGACCCTCTCTTTTGACCCCTTCATACTTTCTCCTTTGAGAACTTTAAAAAAATAAATATTATCATTACATCTGGGAAGGATATGTTAACTGTCTGACCTATTATTCCACTTATCATCTTTGGGACTTCAGAGATCAAAACTCCCTTCCCTAACCACCCCTATATGTGTTGTCTTTACCATTGCAGTAAAATGTTCCTTGAAGGCAAAGACAGTATTGCCTTTGTGTTTGTATCTTAAATATTTAGCACAGGGTTTGATACATAATAAAATCTTAATAAGTGCTTTCCATTTATTCATCTGAGGCAACATGGCTTTGTCAAGAATTGATCATTGTAGACTAACTTGGTTTCCCTTTTAACAGGGTTACTTGAAGGGTAGGGAAGGGCAATATTGTAAATATAACTTACATAGATTTTAGCAAGGCACTTTACAAAGATTCTCATGTAATACAAGATAAAATATGGTATGTGTCATAAGAGAGGAACAAATATGTAATTGTTCCCATTAGTAAAGCATTTTTAAATTCACAAAGCACCTTTCTAATAGCAGTTCTATGAGATAAGTAGATGATGTGAGTATTATTATCCCCATTTTAAATGAAGGGCCAAAGCTCAGACTTATTAAGTGACTTGGCCAAGGATACATAGCAATGTCTGTTGTGATTCAAACCCAAGTCTTCTGACTGAGTCCTGAGTCCTCTTTATACCACAGGATGCTACCAAAGCACAAATTTCATTGGGAGTTAAGAGAAGAAAGATGATTCCTGGCTGAACAGATCAAAAACAGTTACATGGAGGAAGTGGGATATAAGCTGGACCTTGAATTCAATATGCAAAGATCATATGATCATAGGTCTGGAGAAGGAAGGGATTTAAGAGGGCATCTATCTCAATTTTTTTACAGATGAGAAGACTGAGGCCCAGGAAATTTCAGTGGTTTTTCTGATGTCACATATATGGTAAGCACCAGAGGCATAATTTAAACTTATGCTTTCTGATTACTGAGCCAATACTCTTTTTCACTGTTTGGGGACAATCTAACAGGAAGTATAAACACATTGACAGAAGCAGGAAGGCATACCTTGTATTTGATAATGGTATGTAGTTGAGTTTGGATAGATTATTATGTGCTTAAAAGCAAAGTAATGAGAATTGAGGCTGGAAAAAAAATTGGTTGGAGCCATAGTATAGAGACACTTCAGTGTGAGGTAAAGTTTGGGACTGTCTTGTTTGCTTTTATTGGCATATCTAACCTTTAGCATAATGCTTGCTCTATCTATCTATCTATCTATCTATCTATCTATCTATCTATCTATCTATCTATCTATCTATCTGCATATCTATCTGTCTGTCTATCAGTCTATCTATCTCTATCTCTGTTTATTAGTCTGTCTTGTCTGCCGCATCTATCTATCTGTCTGTCTGAGTCTGTCTGTCTTATCTCTCTACCCATTTGTCTGTCTATCAGTCTATCTATCTTTCTATCTATCTATCTATTTATCTATCTGTCTGTCTGTCTGTCTATCAGTCTATCTATTCATTCATCCACCTACCCACCCATCCACCCATCCATCCATCCATCTATCTTCTGTCTGTTTGTTGGTCCATCTATGTCTATGAATCTCCTTATCTATCATCTATTGTATATCAATATCTATCCAGCTCTATATCTATCATCTCTCTATACCAATTTATACCTATCTAAATTTCTATTTTTCTATCTTTATTCATCTCTCTCTCTCTTCCCCCTCTCCCTCTTCCTCCTTCTTTCCTCTTCTTCCCCCTGTCCCCCTGTTATCCAGGTGGAAGAATCCAGCAGGAAGTTTAAAAAGCAGGTCTGGAACTTTAGAGAGAGGAGCTAGAGATACAGATTTAAGGATGTAAGGAAGCAGCATAACAGTGGAAGGAATACTAAAGATGGACTTAGTAGAGATTTGAATTAGACTCCTGACTCCAGGACTTACTTGTTGTGACCTTGGAAAAAGTAACCTAGCCATTTCTAAACCATGTTGCTTATTTTCTAGTCCTCTGACTCATCCTTGTCCTACCATCCTTGTCCTAGGAAATCTGGGCTCCAAGATAGGATTTTTTCAACATGTTTTGCCCAGAATCAGGCCCCCACCCCACTTTCTAGTCATTTTCCAACCATGCCTTTGTGCACTTTCTAGCTTCTCTTCTTTTGTGGTCTTATCCCATTAAAATGTGAGCTTCTTAATGAGGTGATGCCCTTAAATTGGAGAATGGCTGAACAAATTGTGGTATCTGTTGGTGATGGAATACTATTGTACTCAAAGGAATAATGAACTGGAGGAATTCCATGTGAACTGGAATGACCTCTAGGAACTGAAGCAGAGTGAAAGGAGCAGAACCAGGAAAACCATATACACAGAGGCTGATACACTGTGGTACAATCCAATGTAAGGGACTTCTTTACTAGCAGAATGCAATGATCCAGGACAACTCTGAGGGACTTATGAGAAAGAATGCTATCCACATTCAGAGGAAGAACTCTGGGAGTGGAAACACAGAAGAAAAACAATTGCTTTATCACATGGGTTGATGGGGATATGATTGGGGATATTGACTAAATGATCACCCTAGTGCAGGGGTCTGCAACCTTTTTGGCCGTGAGAGCCATAAACGCCACATTTTTTAAAATGTAATTTCGTGAGAGCTGTACAATATGTTTAACACTGAATATAAGTAAATATGTGCATTTTATGTAAGAACAACACTTTTAAAGTACAATTAGTCTCTGAACTATTTTTAATAATGTTATTATGTGCTAACCAATGATGAATGAAGTACATTAATGTGACTTCTGGTGCTGCATGGTTTTGCTGATTATTAATCAAAATTATTTTGATTATTAATCAAAAAACAAGACTTAATGGGGCACTATAGTACTGATATAACTGCCACATACATATAAAACTCCTTTACACTAAGAAAATTGCTGAAATAAAGAGAGAAAAATTCCGGGAAGAATATTTTTTCCTCTCCCTCTCTCAAGTCAGGCAACAGGAGAAGAAAAAGCTGCCGGCCTGCTGGTTAAGCCATTTGGCCACATAAATTAAGTAGGCAATCAGGAGATTACAGAAAAATAATATGACTTGTGGGCAGGCATTAGTAAGTAGTGGGGGAAGAGGGTACCTTTTTATGGAAAACTGGCCAGGACACATCACACACATTTCCTGGTACAGGTGTTTATCAGTGCTGCCTACTCAATCATTCTGTATCAAATGAAACAACTACTGGGGAGAAATGCTTCTCACTAAAGAAGCATATGTAAAGGTGTAATCTGACTATAGTTCCCCTTTAAGGGCAGGTAGAAAAGTTAAAAACAATAAGAATCCCACAAATAGGGAGTGCAGACCCCATGAATGCACTGAGATAAAGCCATGTAAATCAGAGGCAGAGGGGTAGAGAATGTAGACAAAAGTGATCAATCACTATACAGAACCCCAAGATGTCAGTAACAGGTGTCGAAAGAGTAAAAGGAGGGCAGAAGGAGGAACACACAGTATACCTACCAAGCTGAACTAAAGACCAGGATTCATCTCGCGCGGCAATATCAATGAGGGAGCTTCTATCTTAGAAGACAGTGGCAGTACCGAAAGGATCACGTGATGTATCACATGAGTAAGCTGTTAGTTATTGTGCCAAGGTTAACTTTATGGCTCCTGCAGAAAGAGCCATATCTGGCCCTCAAAAGAGCCAGGTATGGCTCGAGAGCCATATGTTGCCGACCCCTGCTCTAGTGCAAATATCAATAGTACGGAAGTAGGTCTTGATCAATGATACATATAAAACCCAGTGGAATTGCACATCGGCTACAGAAGGGGGTTAGGGGAGGGAAAGAACATGAATCTTATAACCATGGAAAAATATTCTAAATTTATTAATTAAATAAAAATTTCAAAGATAAAAAATAAAAAATAAAATGTAAGCTTTAAGGCAGGGACTATCTTGATAGCTTAAAGCTTTCTCCCTAACATTTAGCCCAGTGTCTGATATAGAATCCTTAATAAATGCATTTTTACTTATTTATTCAACATCTGAGTCTTGGTTGTCTCACTTTTACACTAGTACTTGAGAGATAAAGTGGAGAGAGGGCTGGCTCTCAGGAAGACTTGTGTTTAAGTCCCATTTCTGATATATACTAGTTGTTTTTTTTTCTTCCTTTTTTATAAACCTTTACCTTCCGTCTTAGTATTAATTCTAAGATAAAAGAGTGGCAAAGGCTAGCTTGCCACTAACTGGGGTTAAGTGACTTGCCCAAGGTCACACAGCTAGGAAGTATCTGAGACCAGATTTGAACCCAGGTCCTCCTGACCCCAAGCCTGCTTCTCTATCCACTGTACTATTTAGCTGCCCTTGACACATACCAGTTATGAAGTTCAAGCCACCTAGTTTCTCAGTGGTCCAGGCAACTCTTTAAGATTAAAGGTTGCAGAACAGTTGTAGCTATATTGGTAAGGGAAATTTCCTCACAGAGATTTCTTCACTAGAGTTCTAGATCAAAACAAAAATATTTTTATCTATAATATTCACAGGATTGTGCTAAGGGAAATGCTTTGCAAATCTCAAAGTGATCTATTAATGTGAACTTATTTGGGACAAACTTCCTAACAATTAGAACTATCTCAAAGTTCAGTGGGCTTCTGAAAGTAGTGGGCTCTCTCTCCCTGGAAAAGTCAAGAATAGTCTGAATGACAACTTGTTAGGGACATAAACATGGATACCAAATGTGTAGTTTATTCTCTGGTCCAAAGTAAAGTTATTATTTTTTTAATCTGGTATTTTTGCTTAAGCTTGTATGTGTTTTTTAAAAACAAATTTAGTTTTAAAACATAGTTATAATTATTAAAATTAAGTATAATTAAGTTTTAGTTACTTTACTTTGAGGAATAAAAATTTTGCTTTATAATTGAATATTCAACAAATTTTCCCCTTTAAAAAACAAAACCTAGTGTGATCCTAGTCAAGTCACAACTCTATTTGCCTTACCCTTGTCCTTCTGTCTTAGATGTTGCTACACTGAAAGAAAAGGTTTTTTGTTTTTTTTTAAAAAAAACCCTAGTGAAATGTTCTATACATACCTATGGTTAGGGATGCTATAGAGATTTCTGTTCCAGTATAGGCTGGACTTGACTGCCTCTGAGGTTGATTGCAGCTCTGAAAGTCTAAAATTCTGTGATTATGTGGGAATTATCTGTAATTGAAATGGTGAGAGTAGATAAGACCACTAAGAAAGGAATGATCATATAGAGAGGAGAGAGAAGGGGATGGAAATTTGGGAAACATCTAGATGGCAACAGGAGGAAGCAGACCTAGTAAAGGATACAGAAACAGAATAACCAGAGACGTAGGAAGAAAGCCAGGAACCTGTAATGCCTCAGAAGCCAAAAGAGGGAATAAATGAAAGGAGGAAATGGTCATCAATGTCAGATCCAACAGAGAGGTCAAGGATAATGAAGACTGTGAAAAAAAAGGTCAATGGATTTGGCAGTTAAGAGGTCATCGGTCACCTTTAGTAAAGCAAATGTCAATAGAGTGGTATGGACAAAAATAAGACTGGCAGAGGGTTCTAGAGAACTCTTTAGACAGTTAGCACTAAAAGTTAAACAAGTAAAAGAATGGTGGCTCTAGGGTCAAGGGAAATTCTTTTGGTTGGTTGTTTTTTTAGATTAGGGAAGACATGAGTTTGTTAGCAGCAGGGAAAGAATCAGTGGAAGGGAGAGATTCCAGATGCAAGAAAAAGGAAATAATTGATTGAGTAAGGTCCCAAAGGAAGTGGGAGGGGATGAGATCAAGAGTTCAAGTAGGCGAGTTAAAAAAGGAGGAAAAATAAATCTTCTGAGACAGGTGTGGAAGAGGGATGGGTATAAATACAGAGAAATTTCGAGGTAGAGATGAAATCTTTTCAGTGAAGAAGTGGATAGTTATCTGCTGAGAACAAGGTGGGCTAAATGGAGAAGTAAAAAAATATGTCTGGAACAGTAACTCAGTGAGGAAAGCAATTGGGAGGAAAAAAGAAATGAATAGTAAGCACTGAAAACTAGGTGTTTATTCAATTTGTGCAAAACAATAGAGGCCCTGACTCCCACTCCCATATGTTTTTTAAAATATGTTTTTATTTGTTTCATTAAATATTTCTAAATTGAATTGATGACTTTTTAAACATTTTTTAAAATTTTGAGTTCTAAATTCTCTCCCTCCCTCCTGCTCTTTCCCTACCCCTTTGGAGAAGGCAAACAATATGATATTGATAAGACATGTAAAGTCATGAAAAACATGTTCCATGTTAGCCATGTTGCAAAAGAAAATACACACGCAAGTTTGAAAAAGTATGCTTCAATTTGCACTAAGAATTCATCAGTTTTCTCTCTGGAGGTAAATAGTATTTGTTGTCATAGATTTTTTGGTTTATTGTTGTTGTTTTATAAAACCCTTATCTTCTGTCTTAGACTTGATAGTAGACATTGGTTTTAAGTCAGAAGAGCAAGAACTAGGCAATTGGGGTTAAGTGACTTGCCCAGAGTCATACAGCTAGAAAGTATCTGAGGCCAGATTTGAACCCAAGATCTTTCATCTTCAGGTCTAGCTGTCTATCCATTGAGCCACCTAGCTGCTCCCACAGTTGATTATTGTTACAGTATTGATGTTGCTGTATCCAGTATTCTCCTGGTTCTACTCACTTCATTTCGCATGAGTTCATACAAGACTCCTCGGGTTTTTCTGAAACCATCCTGCCTACTATTTTTTACAGCACAATAATTTTCTATCAAAATCATATACCACCATTTGTTCAACCCTTCCCTAATTGATGGGCATCCCCTCCATTTCCAATCCTTGCCACCATGAAAAAAGTAGCTATATATATTTTTGTGCAAATAGATCCCTTTCCCCTTTTCTTTGATATCTTTGCCACCCTCCTATGTTATAGCATGTTATGAGAACAACATATTAGGGAGCTGGAAAAGAGCTTACGGTAATATAGAGAATATTACTGGGGGATCTTAGGAGAATCTTCAATGTCCTGGACTCTCCATGGAAAGGACCTACACTATTCTAAGGAGAGAGAAATACTTCAATAGGCCATGAGTTACCTTCAGAAAAAGGACGATTTGGGGTCTGGTCCAGACTCTCCAAAGACAGAGATTAGACTGTTGGATCTCATAGAGAGGACTGTAAAGGGATCTTGGAAATTCCATCTACAGGGACCAGGCTTCTCCAAGGAAGGAGGAATACTTTTCTCAAGCAAGGGATTGCCTGAGAAGACTTGAAACCCTTGGGAACTTCAGAGATGTTCCAGGGAGGGAGGGGACTTCAACTGGGTAGGCTACCTTAGGAAGAATGAGGTTCCCAGGGCATAGTATTCCTGCCTATACTTATCCTGCTCTGGAAGAGGCCCTGAGACACTATTCACCCTTTTCCAGAGTTCACCCTACCATTACCCCAACCCCTGAAGGGCTAAGAAAGGACTTAGAAGCTCAGGCTAGCAGAGAATCACAAAGCATGAAGGGAGGTGGGAATCATACAGTGGGGGGAGCTAACTAAGTCTTCTATTATTTTGCAGCTCATGAAAAAAAAAACCATCTAATTACCGAACAGTTGTATTAATTTCTATTCGACTCCCTATCTGTACTGCCAAAGTAAGAAAGTTATCACCCTCCCTGCCCCCTCTCCACCTCTATGATGTAGGTGCCTAAAGAAGAGCCCTAGCTTCCTTTGCCTAATTATAGTTCTGAATAAAATGAATGGTAAGCAGAACTGGGGGTTCTGAACTTAGATAGGTTGTCAACTGATGCAGTCTAGTCAGACGAGGCTCCTTCTTCCAGAAGAGAGAAAAGGGACACACAGGCAGAGACACCTAGAATGACTGATGAGTCCATTAAGTCAAACCCCTAATCACCAAAAGAATTGTGTCAGCCCTTGTATTTAGCACTGTAACTTTGTAGGTGAAAGAATTTCAAGGGATGATGAGGTCCATAGTGTGCCTTTGGTTGTGGGCAGTGAAATCAAAGAAGAGAAGAGGAAGGGGACAGAGAAGGCGTTAGAAGGGTCAGCACTAATGATAGTGGCATCTTCTGGGAAAGAAAGGGAATAAATAGGCATCTCCGACCTATTCAGGAAGATTTATGGTGAAGATTTGGGATCGACTCATAAAAGCTGTAGAGAACTCCAGCCCCAGGAGATTTCTATAGCCATTGCAGGGAATTGTATTGCATACCCTCACATTGGCCCTGAATCTCACGGCACGTTCCCTCCACTCCCTTGTTCTTCCCCTGAATTTATACACTGGTGCCTTCTACCCAACCTTGTTTTATCACAGGATTTTCAAGCTGCAAGAAGCCTTAGAAATAATGTAGTTTAGGAGGCAGCTGGGTGGCTCAGTGGATTGAGAGCCAGACCCAGAGATGGGAGGTCCTAGGTTCAAATCTGACTTCAGACACTTCCTAGCTGTGTGACCCTGGGCAAGTCACTTGACCCCCATTGCCTAGCCCTTACCACTCTTCAGCCTTAGAAGGGATACACAGTATTGATGCTAAGATAAAGTAAAGGTAAAGGTAAAGGTTTTAAAAAAAAGGAAGAAAGAATGTAGTTTATCTCTTTCTTTTTATAGATGAGGAAAAAGGAGTCTCCAAGAACTGAAGAAACTTGCCCAAGGTCACACAAATAGTAACACAGGTAGAATTTGAACTAAATCAAGTGCTCTGTCTCCACCAAACCATGTTCCTTTTCTCTCATGGTTTAAGCAATGGATGATATTGGTCCTTTGGACACTTGGCTCTCCTTCTACGTTTCTATGTCCTGCATGTCAGCTGTCTTGGGCCGGGAGAATCCTCTGTACCCGCCTACCATGAGCACATGAGCAGGACCTTGTCTGTGTCATAGTGCTCAGCCTAGCTCCATCCAGGCTGCTGAAAAAGAGAATGCTGTCAAGTGTTGAGCAAGGAATTCACAGAGATGCTCTGGGGGCCCTGCTGCCTGACCTCTTGGCTCCCAGGGAAGCCAGCAGGCTTCTCTTTGCAGCTGTTGGAAAGGACTCTGCCAGGTGTTCTGCGGTAACTTACATTTTTTCCCTCCTCCTCCTCCCCACTCCCAGCACATCTAATTACATGGCTGAGACAGTTGCAGTAAGTGAGGGGTTGTTGGCTTCACATTTTTTTTGATTCTTTTAAAATGTTGTTTTCCCCACAAAGGGCCCCTCTGTACCATTCCTTCCGCTTGCCTCATCCCCTGGCCTGTCTCTATTTAACTTTTTTTTCCCTTTCAAAGTTTTGCATCAGAATAGAATAGCTCTGGCTAGTAAAAGGCAGCCTCCCCCCAAGCTGTGATCCCTGAAAGCTCTCCTAGGGAGAGACAGCAAGTCCCCCACAGCCTGGGAGTGGTTCAGTCTGTCCTGACCTTTCTACCTCTCTTCCCTTGGATCCCAAATGAGATCACGTAGGCAAAGGGCTTTACAGATGCTACAAGCCTTATAAAAGTCTCATTGTTTTGTATTACATCCCACTTTTAGTGGCTGTTTATATAACACTTGGGGGCTGCTAGGTGTCTGTGGTGCTCCATTGAGTCTTGGGCCTGAAGCCAGGGAGACTCATCATCCCCAGTTCAAATCTGGCTTCCGACACATACTAGCTCTGTGACTGGTCAAGTCACTTAACCCTGTTTGCCTCAGTTTCCTCATCTGTAAAATGAACTGGAAAAGGAAATGGCCAACCACTCTAGTATCTCTGCCCCAAAAAATGCCATTTGTCAGCGTTGGCTGAACCTTAAATGAGTTTGAGTGCCCAGAGGGCAAGTTCAAGCTGTCTGTGAGCCCCCTCCTCCCCATCATGAGAGACTCGAGTGGAGGGAGAAAGGGCTTGCTTTGGGCGGCTGGACAGAAGGGTGGGGAATGCAAAAAAATGTCTTCAGGTGTACTGGGAAAAGGGAGAAGGGAGCAGCTTCCAAGTGCCACTCTGCAAGTGTGCCACATCTTCACCAATGAGTTGGGTTTGCCTGAAAATGACCCAACAAATATAGCACTTTAAAGTTTGCAAAGCATTTTGAACACAAAAATAATTTGCTTCTCACAACAAGCCTGTATGGAGAAGGAAGTATTCTAGAAAGTTGATATAAGAGTTAGGAATACCCTGGGTCAAGCCAGTCAATAAACATTTACTAAGCATCTATTTCATGCCAAGCACTGGGTTAAGTACTAGGAATACAACGAAAGACAAAACTAGTTCCCTGACCTCAAGGTGTTTACAGTCTAATGGAAATCATTAAAATATTAAATAAACAAGCAAATTAATATTGAGTAATAATTAAATGAACATTAATTAATAATTAAATGAATATTAATTGATTGATAATTAAATGGATATTAATAAATAATTGAATGGATGCTATTTAATTAACAATTAAATAACTATTTAAAAAGCAGCTGAAAGGGAGAGGGGTGGTGCTTGGATGAAGTACAGAGGACTGCAGCCTGGTGGGAAATGAAAAGATGGCTGTCCTGGGCACCCTATGCCACATACTGGTTGTAGGACAAGGAGCACATACATCATTTAACCTCTACTGAAGAAACAGTTTGTCTATCTAGTGAGAAAGTTCCTCTCCAGGAGCTCCCTATACTGATGAAATCTCAGGTCCATTTAAAAGACACACACACACACACACACACACACACACACACACACACTACCAAACCTAGGAGGTAGAAATGATTATCCCCATTTTTACAGATAAGGAAACTGAGTCAGATAATGGTAACGATGTGGTCACATAGCTAACACAAGCTTAGAATGGAACACGAGTCTTCTGCTACCTCAATCTAGTGCTCTATCAATTGTTAGATTGTAAACTCCTTGAGAGTAAGATCAGATCAGATCTACACTTTGTATCTCTTCCCAGCCTGGCACGGTGCTTTAACCCTGGCAGTTGGACACTACAGAATTGAATGGGATGCGTTGAATTGAGAAGGGAAAAGTCTTCTCCTTCGCATGGATCAGATCCAAAGGACCGGATTTTGCCCGCAGTGGGGTTTTTTGATACACCAGGATTGGGTCAGGATTGCCTGTGCTTTGTTAGTCCTCTGGGGGGTGCCTCTTGCAGAGCTGTGAGCTTCTTCATGTCTTCAACGCAGCGCGTGCCAAAGGGCTGGGTGGCTGCCTCTCGGTGTTTGTCCTAAAGCCAAGGACTGCTTTTTCCTTGATAACGCTTTGATATGGAACCTGATGAGTCCTCAGCAGAAGGATTTCAATGCGTTCAGACTACGAATAAGTCAATGTACTAATAAAACAGCCTTGAGAACGTTCATCTAAAATGGGCTCATGTTCCCTACTTTGCCTGTGTGGCGGTGAAATTATGTTGTCAGGAAAGAGAGAGCAAAAGAGGCAGATGAGATTTCTCTCTGGCAGGCTAGGGGGGCTTTGGGGATTCTGGTGCCTTGGGCGGCTTTCTCACTGCGTCCCTGTTTTGTTAGTCTCCGGGAGCGTCTGCCTCTTGCTGAGCTGTGACCCTCCTGATGCCTTAAACACAGAGCGTGCCAAAGGGCTGGATGGCTCCATCTCTGCCTCCTAAAGTCAGTGACTGCCTTTTCCTTGATGACCCTTGGAGATGAAGCCCTGCGTGTCCCCAGTCCTGCGATCTCCAGGATAACCCCAGATCGTGGAATCTACCCTTTCTCCTCGTGCCCTCTTCTCTAGCTAGTCTGAAGGAGGTTATCTACGGTCTGTGTGACTAACCAAAGGAACATCAGGGAGTAATTGACTGTTGGACAATAGGAGAGTCCTGTCGTGCCTCCACCAGGCTCCTGGCTAGAGAAGATTTACAGTTTCACAAGCCTCCTATTGTTTCCCTGCTCATATCCAGGGGTAATGAGAATAGACATTGGCCTCATTACATTCAGCAAGTAGGAGCTGGCCTTTATGGAGGCCTTTACAACATCAGGAAAAGGTTGTCTTTATTGTGGATAATTTGGGGTGGGGGTAGTCCTGGATTGGACACTTCCTCTAATGGAGGAGGGGAGCCCCCTGCTGGGGAGCTCTCAGCTTTCTAAAATGAGATTTCTGGCTCTTTGGGTGTACATAAGTTCATTTTAGAAGAGGAGCCCAGATAGTGACTCCCATGCTGAAACATAGGGAATGCAATCTAATATGCGTACATATTATTTATTTAATTTTAATGATTTGTGTATACAATATGTACATAATATGTGTACATATTATTTAATATGCACATAATACATAACGTGTATTCTAGGTCTAAAGGGCCCACTTTATTTATTTATTTATTAGACATCTTTATTTCCATTTTATTATTTATTTATTATGCATATAACATGTTGATATTTATTAGGATATAATTTATTGTATACATACAATATGTTATATGTTGATATGTACAGGTATATAATTTATTATACATGTGACATTTGCTGTATGTTGACATTTATTTTTCTTTCCATTTTTATTATTTATTTATTATACATATAACATGTTGATATTTATTAAGATATAATTTATTGTACACATAAAATATGTTATATGTTGATATGTACAGGTATATACTTTATTACACACATGACATTTGTTATATGTTGATATTTATAGGTATATAATAGATGTAATAATAGTGGATATGTACCTAGAAGAGTCAGATAAGCCAATGTGCAAAGAAGACTTCTGTGTGTCTTATCTGTGTGTAAGAAAGAAGCAGTTTTCATGTAAGAGGGACTATGCAGACTTCTGAGAAGAGACAGAGATGGTGGCATGACACTATGTAGATGGAGAAACCACAGCAGACTGAAATGAAGATATTCTTCAGGGGCAGCTGGGTTGCTCAGTGGATTGAGAGTCAGGCCCAGAGACGGGAGGTCCTGGGTTCAAATTTGACCTCAGACACTTCCCAGCTGTGTGAACCTGGGCAAGTCACTTAACCCCCATTGCCCACCCTTACCGCTCTTCTGTTTTAGAGCCAATACACAGTATTGAATCTAAGATGGAAGGTAAGGGTTTTTAAGTAAATAAAAATTAAAAAAAAATTCTTCAACGTTAGAGGAACAAGGACACAAAACTTCCCAAAGCCTTGGGAGAGATCTGGGCTTGAGGGTGCCAATATTTATGAGATCCCCAAAAAGAGAAAGAGGGAAAGGAGACAGAAACTTTGTGACCAAAACTGAGCTGGAACAGGGAAAGACAGACCAATGTAGCAAGGAATGATGTATGCCAAAGAATGATGATGACCAGAGGCATTACGTGGAGGAGCAAAACCAGAGAGCTTTTCTCAAGGATATTGTGAATCATGTGGCATTTATAAGACCTTGGGAAACTGGGACTTGCTATAGAGGCATCTTGCTTAGTGCCTTTTGGAAAGTGGAAGAGGTATTTTTTAGCTGTCGATCTAAATGAATAGTCAACTTGATACAGAAAAAAGGGCACCAACTCTTCCTCTAATGCTTACTACATATGTGGCCATGGACAGGTCATTGAACATCCATGGATCTCAGATTTCTCAGCTGGAAAATGAGGAGATGGGAATAAATGGACTTTGAGGTCATTTCTAGATCCATGGGCCCTTTCCATGATTTTTTTTCCTGGTTGAATTAAATTAAATTTTCTGTATTTGATATATTGGCAGCCTGAATGCTTGCAGGAATCAGAATACCTTTTTAGGTCTTTTTAGGGGAGAAAAATAAATGAGATGTTGACATACCCAGGGTTTCTCCAAAGGATTCAAATAATAGTTTTGCCACTTTCTTTGTATGGGACTCCCATGATTACTTAGCCTAGCAGTGACAAAGGCCTTGGTAGTAGAATCACAGGAATGCTCATGAAGACAAGGAAGTCATGTGAATGGGAAAGACAACCCAAAAGACAATAATTTTGGGCTCTCCAGAACCAGTTCTTCCAGTGTGAGGCCTCTGGTCACCTGGGCCACTGTTGTGTAAATAGCAACCATCTGGGGAGGGACCAAATCATCAAAAGAAATACTAAGGAAATGGAAAAGACTTCTTTCTTTATCACAGTTGAGAGAGTGTCTGCTTAGGGCTTGGATTTAGAGCAGACATTTGTAATCCCTGATCAATTCCAAGGCCTTGGGGAATTATACGGCCTACATTTTAAAATTGGGGTGGCACATCACTTTGGAGGAAGACTGCCCTGAGTAAGTTGTTGCAACCCAAGAAGATCCCCAGGAGTAAAGTCTGCTGTAACTAGAAACCAATTCCCTTTTAAGGCAGGCATATTGGTTACTTAGATTGGGCAGTGTTGTGTGTGGTCATCACGGTCATGGCATGTATGATATCAGGCTGCAATGGCTCAGGGAATAGATTCCCAGCTTACATTAGATCACAAATCAATGTACTCTCCCTTAACCTGATTTATCTTCCCAAGGTGCCAAAGGAGCAGTAAGTTTGAGTCAAGGACTCAGAATCTTGGGAGTAAAAATGGGCAGAGAGAATAATCTGAGTGATCAACCCTTTAGAAAAATTCAATTCAACTTCAGAAAGTTGTAAGTAAAGAACTCTGTATAGGATTTCATTGCTGAGTACGAGGAAACAAAGGTGGTGACATTCTGAAAGTATAAAAGAAAAGATCCATACTGTATTGAGAGTCTCAGAAATGGACATACTGAAATGCAGAGTGTAGATCATTAGTTACATAAATAAAAAGTCATGTATTAAGCAATTTACTATGCCAAGAGAAGCTGTGAGGTACAGCGAATGTTCAAGTCTAGCTTCTGATAAATTCTGGCTGTATGACTCTCAGAAAGTTATTTTTAAACTCAAAACTCTCACCTTCTGTCTTAGTATCAGTTAAAATTAATATTAATTTGGAGCAGCTAGGGAGCTTAGTGGATTGAGAGCCAGGACTAGAGAGGGAGGTCCTGGGTTCAAATGTGACCTCAGTTACTTCCTAGCTGTGTGGCCCTGGGCAAGTCACTTAACTCCCATTGCCTAGCCCTTACTGCTCTTTTGCTTTGGAACCAATATGCAGTATTGATTCTAAGAGGGGAGATAAGGATTTAAAAAAAATGATCAATTCTAAGACCTCCTGACTCCAGGCCTGGTGCTCTATTCACTGAGCTACTAAGCTGCTGCTCTCCAAAACTACTGAACTGTAGAGGAAGTGCTTGCCTGCACTGGAAGAAGGAATTTCCTAATCTGAGAGTTTCTAATCAATAAAATAACAAGCCCAGTTCCTATCCTTATTGTTGTGAGAGAGCTTGAGATAAAACCTCAGGCCCAGAAAGGATGCTTCTTCAAGAATGACAGGCTCCAATGATTATCTTAAAAATAGAGGAAATATATTAAGTTGAATGCAAATTGAACGACTGAGAGGCAGGCACAGGTAAATACTGCCTCCAGGAAGAGAAGGGGTTAGGATTCTTGTACCCTTTGGGCAACAGGGACTATGTGACCAGGGATGAGGTGATGTGCTATGCCTGGAAGACAAATCAGAGTGAACCATGCAGTTCAGGGGATGATTAGATATCTGAGATTCAAATGGATGCTTATGGGAAGAAAACTGGATGGTGCATATCTGGTGCTTATCAAAAAGTTAGGGGAGAAGCCAAAGGGAGTGTCTCTCTCAGAAACTCCTTCTTATCATATGGTTATGGTTTATATTGCTCAAAGTCACCTTCCTTTAGCCTGCACTGCAGGAATGCATGGAAAAAAAAGGAATTCCTTATATACGTTTTGACCTGGGATACCTCTGGGGTTTGAGGGTGTCCAGGGGAAGGCTGCAACCCATATCATTTATCCCTTACTATGTTACAAGGACTGTGCAAATAACACCAGAGAAGTTAGGTGAGCAGCAGTTTTGTCATAAGCATCTTGGCAACCACAAGCAGAGCCATAACTTGGAGAGAACAACCAGGGATTGGTCCTAGGGCACCACAATTCAAAGGGTGACAACAGTAAAACAGTGGGACACCCTACCCTGCATGTTCCCATCCTACATGAAACCCTACCTGCCCAACCCTAGCCACAATGATAATAACCTGGTCCATGGCCAATATACCCAGATTTCTCCCAGAATCCCTTTTTTCATTTTTTTAAACCCTTACCTTCCATCTTAGAATCAATACTGGGTATTGGTTCTAAGGCAGAAGAGTGGTAAGGGCTAGGCAATGAGGGTTAAGTGACTTGCCCAGGGTCACAGAGCTAGGAAGTATCTGAGGTCAAATTTGAACCCAGGACCTCCTGTTTCTGGGCCTGATTCTCAATCCACTGAGCCACTCAGCTGCCCTCCCAGAATCTCTTTTTTCAAAGCAGTACTATGTCCTCCATCAATGAATACACCTCAAAATAAAATGAGGTCCGAGGGCAATACTCCTACTCCCTATAATGAAAAAGTCAGGTTCAGGGCATCTTTCTTCCTGTTGGTTGCCATGCTCAAGTGAATTCCCTCAGCACTATCAACCCCATACCAAGTCCCCCACCCCACCCCACCCCCATCCACACTCTTGCTCCAGAGACAAAAGTCTTAGTTATAATTCTGATCTCAGGATAGAGACAGTGGGAAGGATAGCCATGGTTTTACTGGTGTGAGGAAAGCCAAGACATATGCCCCCAACCAAGTAGGGGAAGTTCCTTAGAAGGGAAGTTCTGTTTGCACTCATGATCTTCCTGGCTGCATCACAAGGATATCCAGTGAGATTTCAGTTTAGGGAAAAGGGCTACAGAGCCTAAAAGTCAGAGACAGGGAAATGGAAAAAGGCTTCGTATGCAAAGCAGATATTTCCCACCTTAGAAAGGGTCCTAAGCTTGAAGAGCTCAATTACTCATGAAGAGGCCAATGAGATAATGAACTTGCCTCGAGGGTACAGCCTGAATTTATACCTTTGCATCTGCAAGATCCCAAAAGCAGTTGCTGACAAAAGTCAGGATCCCAGGCAATGGCCTGGGAGATAGTGGATGACTTTGGTGCCTTTAATGCTTGACCAAACTCTAGGCATTCCTCAGAGCCTGCTTCAGAGGAGGCCTTCATGACTGTTGGAACACATTGTTCTCATCCTCCGGTTTTGCAGAAGGAAGTTTTCACTTGCCTGAGGGAAAACATCCCTCTAACTCGCCAACGGGTTGGAGGTCTTTTAGTTACTCTTTTTTTTATTTTTATTTTTTTAAGTTTTAAATTCTTACCTTCCATTTTGGAATCAATACTGTGTATTGGCTCCAAGGCAGAAGAGCAGTAAGGGCTAGGCAATGGGGGTTATGTGACTTGCCCAGGGTCACACAGCTGGGAAGTGTCTGAGGCCGGATCTGAACCTAGGACCTCCCATCTCTAGGCCTGGCTCTCAATCCACTGAGCCACCCAGCTGCCCCTGCTGTTAGTTACTCTTAACTGGCGTGGGCACTGCCCATGCTACAACTTCTTGGAGATGCAGGTGAAAGTTGGATGAAAGGCTTACACTAAAGGTGGATATGAGCAGTCCTCTAAAGGTCTTGGCTGTTGAAAGTATAACTAACTTAATTGGGACTGATCCCCTCAAGGCAAGACTTTGGGTCTTACTGAGGGAAGGGGGTTTCCAACAATCATTAAACTGAAACTGCTAGACCTTTCCTGCCTCCTGCCTGGATGTAATCACCCTTAGAGATGGAGCTCAAAAAGGAGAGGCTCCTGATGAAAGAACAAGATGCTGTTTCACCTGACAAAAGCATTGTACAACCATTCCAAGCTAGTGCCTGAAGATGGAAAAAGACTACATCAGCTCACTAAAGGGTTAAGATAGACATTTTCAGCAGAAATGCCACATTGTAAGAAAAGTCCAATGAGGGCAGCTGGGTAGCTCAGTGGATTGAGAGCCAGGCCTAGAGGCGGGAGGTCCTAGGTTCAAATCCAGCCTCAGACACTTCCCAGCTGTGTGACCCTGGGCAAGTCACTTGACCTCCATTGCCTACCCTTACCACTCTTCCACCTATAAGTCAATACACAGAAGTTAAGGGTTTAAAATTAAAAAAAAAAAAGTCCAATGAGTGAACAGTGGTCCCAGACCAGAAGCAAAGTCACCTTTCTGGCTCAGTCTAGCAGCTATGCAGCATCCGTCTGACCAGTCTGGACCAGCTCCAGGCAGCTGAGCCCAGTGAGAAGCCAAGTGGCTTGCCTCTTACCTGGATGCAGAAGAAGAATGACCTATCCAGCCAAGAGACAAAGGCTTGTAAGGAGCCAGCCCAGATGAGCATCAAAGCACCTCATCTATCACCCTGCAAGAAATTTCATGAGGATCTTCCTTCTAGAGGAAAAAAAAAAAAAAAACAACAACCCTTCAAGGCCCTGCAGTTCTGAGTTGTGAGTTGCCTTCCTCAGGTACATTGCCTTACATGCACACCTCATTACCAAGGTACTTTAAATCTATGCTCATTTTTCCATCATAGACAATGTGTGTATTGCAGAATTTGCCCCTCTGTTTGGGGGGGAAATGCTTTGTAACTACTGTTCTTGTTAAGCCATTTAAATAATTAGCTTACCGAAGCTACTGGCTGATTATTAAGAGGAAGCACACAAGTGGGAGCTCAAGAAATATAGTATTAGGAAGATACTCACAAGGTTATACCTAGAAGCTTGAAAGTAGTAACAACTTCTGCTCCAGGGACAAAACCTGTCCATGCCAGAGCACATTAGGCAAGCTGGGGAGGGGTGATGTTACACTACTATAACTGAATCAGGAGGACATACTGTAGATTGACCCCATGGTTGTGCTAACACAGATCCTTAGACTCCAAATCTGGTATTCTTTTCATTAAGCCATGCTAAGTGTTTATAGAGCATTTCTAGATGTTTATAGCAACTTGGATTTTCCCTCCTATTCCACTGATTTCCTGAGCTTCCTGGGCTAATTGCTTAGTCAGTTCTATTTTTCAGTAGTTCTTACCAGGGTGCTGTCCCATCCTTCTTTCTGATTTCTTTGTCAAAGATAGAGACTCATAGCCCTTACTGTCTCACCAATAGTAGCCAGCAGTGACCTTTTTGGACTATGACAGATTGAGTTTCCAGTTGGCCCTGGTTCTTCAGAGTGCCCTTAGGCAATCCACCTCACCAAGCTACATCTTTTTCCCTAACTTAAAAATAAATATGGAGAAAAAAATCTTTTATCTCTTGGGGATAACATGTTAGTCAGTATCAGAATCATGGTCTGTCAGCTGCTAGTGTTTATAAAGAGGAAAGAAAAGGAGAGAGGAGGCAGTGAGAATAGGAAATTCTAGTTCTTTAGAGCAGTTTTACTTCACTAAACATTATTAACTTGGATTTTGCTCATTCAGAATTTGTGCTAATTACAGTAGAGGTTGGTTAGAAGTTCATTAATGCATTATCTATGATTAAAGGGTTTATTGATGAATCAAACAATCGATAAACATTTATTAAGCACCTACTATGTGCCAGGTTCTATGCTAAGCACTAGGATAGAACAAAGAGGCAGTAGGCAGTCCCTGCCCTCAAGAAGTTTACAATAAACAACTTCAAGGTGGATGTTGGAATTACTTAAGGAACTCAATATCTTAAAGCAGGTATCTAACCATCTGGAGATGCAGCTGGCCAGTTGCCTGATCTTATTTAGTAATAAAAGTCAGATATTGTCAGTTACAACCTTATTTCTAGCATTTATGCCCTCTATTCAACACAAGAGAACTCTCTTGGGGTAACATCTAGATCCCTCTCAAGACTGGACTACTTTCCTCCTCATATACTGCCATTTACCATCTTTTCTCTCTCTCTCTCTCTCTCTCTCTCTCTCTCTCTCTCTCTCTCTCTCTCTCTCTCTCTCTCTCTCTCTCTCTCTCTCTCTCTTTTCTTTCTCCTTGAAAATCCCTGACCTAGCCTCTCATCCTATATAACTTCCTCTGGTTCAGCTAAGAAGATTTATGGGTAGGGCTGTCCCCAGATACTTAGGCTACACAAAAATCTGATCTCATTTCATCCTCACAACTTTATAGATATGGAGGTGGAATATGAGGATCCCTATCTTTCAGGGGAGGAAACTAAGACTAGATCTGGAAGGTTAAGAGACTTGTGAGAAGTAATGTAGCTCCTGGGAAAAAGAGTTAGATTTAGATTGGGGTTAGGGTGGAGGTGGAAGTAGGGGTAAGGGACTGGGACCTGGCTCCTGTCCTAGTTTCTTTAATGCCTATGCAACCTCAGGCAAATCACTTAAACTCTCCATACATATGTCATTCAATCTTCTCATCTGTTAAAAATGAGGGTTTGTACTAGATGACTTCCAGCTCTATGATTCTATGACTTAAGTACCCAACTAATTAGTGGTGGAGCAGTTCCCTAACCTGGTCTCTCTCTCCCTTTCTAGTTTTATACATTTCTTTCTTTTTTTTTTTTTAAACCCTTACCTTCCGTCTTGGAGTCAATACTGTGTATTGACTCCAAGGCAGAAGAGTGGTAAGGGTAGGCAATGGGGGTCAAGTGACTTGCCCAGGGTCACACAGCTGAGAAATGTCTGAGGGCAGATTTGAACCTAGGACCTCCTGTCTCTAGGCCTGACTCTCATTCCACTGAGCTACCCAGCTGCCCTTATACATTTCTTTACAAACTGCAATCCAGGGTCATTGGCCTCTTTGCTCTTCTTCACACAAGACAGTTTTTGATCCTGATTCTGGACATTTTCACTGACTGTCCCCCATGCCTGGAACTCTCTTGTTCTCATAGCCTCCCAGTCTCCTTCAAGTTTCAGCTAAAGCCCCAACTTCTGCAAGGAGTTTCCCCTTTAAAATGATCTAAATGATCATTCATTTTAATACATAATTGTTCACATGTTGTCTCTCTAATTAGACTCTGAGTTCCTTGAGAACAGGGACAGTTCTTTCCAAAGGTGCTTAAAAAATGCTGGTTGACTTGATTTCTTCCACAATTCCATACTGCATTGATTAATTAAAGCAAAATCTCTCCTTGGCAATCTTTCCAGAGGATAACTGATTTTAGAACTAGATAAGACCTTAGAAAAGGAAGACCAGGAAGGGCAAACAGTCAAGACAGAGGCAGAATTTGAACCTTGGGCCTTCTGTACTATTTTATATCTGCCTTTCTTCTTCATAGCTGAACTCAAATTATTCCTTGCACACATGCCTCAAAGTAACCAAATTGTATTTTCCCTCCAAATGATGTAAATGTATGTCTGGATGTAAAATCTATAGACTCCTCACTACCGTATAACTAACTGGCTTACCTCCCCAGTAAGGATGAGTTAATAAAGTTTCATTTGTTTTGTCCACAAAAATCTAAGATGGAAGAAAGAGGGGAATGAACCAGTCTCCACCTTTTGCCTCCCCTTTTTCTATTTAGGTTTGTTCTTATTAACTTTCTAATTGATATTTTTTGGGTTGAGTCAAGTTAGGGTGTCAGCAGCTTCCTTATCTTTGCTGATTGTCCTGGCCTGCCTTTGCCATTTCACTGGCATTTTCTCCTTGGTTTGCACTGTACCCAGTCCAGTTGAGTGGAATTCTGTTCATTAAGAAGAATGAAAGCAGGTCTCCCCAATGTGTAAATGTATGTCTTTATGTAAGAGGACATGGAGTGTGTGTAAATTTTTCAGTAACAGGGTATAACTGTCAGTGGATGTGTAAGAGCTATTTTAGTCATCTGCCAGGGTCTGTTTTTCTCCCCTCCTCCTGGAAAAAAGCCATTTTGGAGCCAGTTGCTTGCATTGCATCAAGTGATGAAATGCAGATAACAAATTGTGCATTTGTTTGACTTCAAGCTTATTATGCTAGGGCTCTGGAAAGTGTTGCACTTAGCCCCTTAATAATCTCTCTCCAGAGATCAATTACCAGGATTTATCTGGTTCTTAGGGCATAAAAGTGTTTTATTGTTTTTGTGTGTGTGTTTTTTTTCCACTGTAAGAGGAGGATAGATACTAGAGGGGTGTTTGGGAGGTATCATCCCAGGCAGGAGGTTAAAGAAGGAATCTGTTTCCATTTGGTCTCCTACTATTCATGACTATGGCAAAGAAGCATTAAACAAACAAACAAAAAAAACATGGTTAGAGAGGCAAAATATTTGGCTAAAATCTTGACTTGTAGCCATATTACCTGTGTGACGTTGAGCAAATAATTACATTTATTTGGAACTCATTTTCTTTATCTGATAAAAAAAAATGAAGGACTAGATAATCCTCAAGGTCCCTCCAAGCTCTTAAAGACAGGATCCATGAAACAGTAAAATCGATCTGGCAAAATCTCCGCTGAGGTGTGAGTGCCTTGCACCTACCTACTTTATAAGTGTTTGAATTTAATCAAATTGGATGATGTACTGATGGAGCCTGTCACTCTTTACCAAGTTGGGTTTTTTGTTTGTTTGTTTTGCAGAATATTTCTTTGCAGGTAGCTGGGGAAGGTAGATTTCAGAATTTTAGTCAATGAGAGATTAAGAAAGTACTGATAGGTTAATACTTGGGACAGAATTATTCGTCCTCTCGGTTCACTGTAATCCAAACCAGTTGAGTATTTGAGAAGAATAGGTTACCATGAAAAGGGGTAATGGAATTAGCTTTCATGTTTTTCCAGGATTCTAAACCATATTTCCTGTCACAACTGTACATTATTAATACAAAACAGCTGTTAGAGCAGCGCTGCCCGAAAATGTGTACCCAAAATCCTACATCTGGTTTAGATCATTTATTTCTGACATTTGCAAGAGGGTGGGATTGAGGGGGACGAAGGAGGGGAGGGATATAGGTCGGGGAATTAAACCAATATGTTGCCTTTAACCCATTAAAGGTTGCTCCTGGTTGGGGCAGAAAGCTGGAGTTTCTAACGTGGTTTCTGCATTAGGTAATATAATTATATTAATTTAGCAGCAAATAACATGACTCCAGGCATCGTGGGTGTACGTCCCCGTTCCCTTTCATCCTGCAGTCTACCGCGGCAGCAATTAGCCTGCTCTCTGGAAGGGGATTAGCAAGACGACCTCCCCAGCTGTGGAGGAAGCGTCTCCATCGAGGTTGTCAGGTGACAAGTTCTGCACTCCCCGCCCCCAGTTCTCCCCCGCCCCGACCCTCCCAACCCCTGCAATTAATTGAGGGTTTTTTTTCTCCGCCTCCTCCTTTTCTCTTTCAGTCCTGGGAGACAAAGGGCTTTGGTTTCCGTGCGCGCTAGGTGTCCTTCCGCGTGTACCTCTAGGCTCGCGGCTGCAACAGGCGTGGCTTGGGGGCACTGCCTGCCTGCTGCTCGGACTCGGACCCTCGGGCCCCTGGCCAGCTGTTTGCAGCCGCGCCTCCGCCCATGTCTGCAGCCTGAGCCTCTCCGCGGGAGGCGGGTTCGTAGGCTCAGACTAACCAGGAATCCCGGGGAAAGAGGGTGGAGATGAAGGAGCCAGGGATCCCAGAGCAGGAGCCGGGCTAGATTCCCGTGGGGAGCTTAGAAACACGCAGGGATCTGGGCCTTCTTGTATCCTCTTCGTACACCCGGGCTGCTTGGCAGGTGTGTCCCTAGAGTTGACTCCATCCTGAAACCTAATTAGCAGGCTTCGAACTGGCCCCGGGCGCTGCGCAGCGATGCCAGGAGACCCTCCCTGGGCTCCTTGCTTCAGCACAGCTGGCTGGGGGAAAACCCGGTGCTCTCCTGGTGCCCATTCTTGGGCACCAGGAATTTGAGGCTTTTAGTGGGCACACTGTGCCTAAATATGTGCACGAAAATGTTCCAAGTTCAGCTCTGGCTTAATTGGGTAGTCTTGCTGGAGAGTCAGAAATCCGGTTTTGGTGTCGACTCTTATGAGCTGCACCAAAGGGGGAGAAGCAGTCAGAAGACCTCTGAGAGAGAAGAAGAATGCAAAGAAAATTTCTAGCTGGCTTTGGGATACAATTTTGCTGCAGAGGAAAGAGTTCCAGTCCAGATCTTGGAGTCAGTAGCGATCTGAATTCAAATCCTAGCTTTGCCACTTTCTACTTGGGAAGAAGCAGGTGTGGCTTAATGAAAAGGAAAGACTTGGGAGTTGAGAGATTTGAGTTTAAACCTAAGTTCTTTCACTGACTACTTGCTTGATCATGCTCAGTATGACGCAATTGTCTTGGTCTTTCCAAAATTGGGTCCCCCCCCCTTCTTCTTTCAAAACCTTCTGTCTTAGAATTAATACTGTGTACTGGTTCCAAGGCAGAAGAGCATTAAGGGCTATGCTATGGGGGATTAAATGACTTGCCCAAGGTCACACAGCTAGGTAGTACTTGAGGTCACATTTGAATTCAGGACCTCCAATCTCGAGTCCTGGCTCTCAGTCCACTGAGACAGGCACTTGCCCCCTTTTTCTTAAATAATTGTTAATCTAATCTGTAAAATGTGGGGATGAGGCTAGTTCCAAGATCTTTTGGATAATATAATAATTATAATACAGCAAAGTATATTATATATAATATGGATAATATAATAATAATGTCATTATATTTCTATATATAAGCCCTGGAGTTCTTAGTTTATGTGATCCTACCCCATGACACTATGGTTAGTCATGGAGATTCAGTTTTCTTCTCTTTAAAATAAGAAATTGGGTTAAGAGCACACAGAGACTGCTTGGAGGAGTAGATACAGAGCCAATCTCTTGATTGTGTCACAATGGGCAAGTCATTTAAACTCTTAGTTCCCCAATCAGATAGGCATCTGTATTGGTAGAGTTTCTTCACTGAGAGTTCCTTGGCAATACACTACCAAGTGCCTTGCCTCTCAGGCCTGCCTGTGAGGGAAGTTACTTATAAATCTTAAAGTGCTTTGGAAACATGAATGATTCCTTTTGGTTATCATTAGGTGCTGATTTCTCTAGCATGGATTTATAGGCTTCAGAATTCTAAAGGGCCCATGAAAAGCCCATGTGATTCTTTCCACAGGTGAGGAACATGAGACCCAGAAGTCACAAAGCTCCTACTTCAATATTCTAACCATGCTGTTGTTCTAATGAGTTTGCTAAATTGAGTTAAAATGAGAAGACGCTAAATCTGGGAAGTTGGTCTAATGGAATGCTTGGCAGCTGGAGGGAAGCTAGTTTGGAATCCACGTTTTCCTGATGTACCCTGATGTATTCCTGACACCTAAAGTTGGCTATATAGGTGAAGGTCCATGTTTATCAAAGTGGCCCACACCTTTGGTTATATGGGCACATTAACTCCCCACACCCCCATTAGCCTGAAGGGTGGTGACAGATCTCCTTTATGTTGACACCTCCCCCCTCACCAAGGATGATCAAGCTTAAAAAAAGACAGTGAGGGTGAAGTTGAATGAGGTTAGTTGCCTTTGAGAAAATTGGCTTGCTTTTATGTCAAGTCTCTTTACACCACTTATTTATTCAAGACTCCTGCCTAGCTTAAGGTAAATGGTTAACCCTAGTCACATGGTTTAATAAATGATTGAGGAGCTTGTAAGAATTTTAAAACTGTTTACATGTGTATATATATTTTACCAATTACACGTAACAACAAATCATAATTATTTTTTAAAAATCATATAATCTTTTTCATGCGGCCCAGACCCTCAGTCGGAGTGCATGGAAAATCCTTTTCTTTCTGGCTGACCATTCTGAGTTTCTGTTCTCTGATCCTCTCTCTGTATCCAAGTATATCATTCCCCGACTTTCCCTTGAAGCCACCTTGTTCCAAATGAATAACATATACACATCATAAAACTGTTATAATCGATCATCGTTTCTATCATTGGCACGACAGCTTTTACGTTACTAAGAAAATCGGAAATTATGAGCACTTTACAGAACAGGAAAATTTAAGGGGGAAGAGGAGAATTACAACATTGCATTGTCTTTTGGTAGGTCTCCGCTCCTTCACGTTTCCGCCACACCCCTTTCCCTGGGGGCCTGAAGAGGTGGGGGTCTGAGCAGAGAGAGAGATCAAGCCACGGAGATGTCGTGGTCCCAGATTCACTTGGGCAAATACTGACTGAAGAACATTTCTCTTTTGTCTATGATCTCAGTGCCGCTCTTCAGCCTGACATTATGCTCCTGCAGCCACGCTCATCCTCTTCGCAAAAATCCTGAAAACTACCTCCCTGCATCATTCCTTTCCTTCCTGAGCTCTCACAATCCTCTCCAGGACAAGGGGAAATTGTGCTGTCCAACAGGTCTATGATTCTCAGAAGCAGATGCAGCTGGGCTGTAAAAACCTCTTTCCAGCTCCCCAGCACCCTCTCCCCAAACCTGGTTACACAAAGTGGTTTTCTGGTTCTGGTTCTGTTTGGCTCCCCACCTCTCCCAGCCATGTCCCTCTATGGAGTCCCTATTGATCTCAAGATCCCAACCCAGCAGTTCTTTTGGGATAAATCCCAACCCTGTCTTTGATTGAAAGGAGTGAAACCATTTCCCCCTGAAAACCTGGGGAAAGGAACCAAAGAATAAGTCAGAAAGGCAAGCTGACTGCCAGACTGGGGCTCTCTCTTTCATATGATTGCTTAAGCATGGCCTTCTGTATAGAACTGGGTTTTTCTGTTTAGTAGCATCCATCTCTATTTACCTAACTGATGCAGCTTGGGCTGCAGTGGCAAGTGTGCTGTGTTTGGAGTCAGAATATGCCACATATTGTCTGGTGTGGCAAGTCATTTAATCTCCTTGGTAGCCCCTCCTTCCTTCCCCCCACTTTCCTCATCTGTAAAATCAGACTAAATGAATTCTAAGTTTTAAATCTAAATTGCTATGATGTTCCTGAGGTAGCAGTATGCCTGGAACATAGTAGATCCTTAATAAATGCTTATTGAATTGATCCTTAATGGTTTTCTTCTCCCTGGTTCGTATAATATTCCCAAGAAATGAAAGAGACCTAGGAGAGAAAGTGGTGGAAATTAACTTCTCCAAGCATTTTCTAGATGTAGATCTCTGTAGCAGTGTGGAATTTATAATGCTTTTAGAGTCAGAGGTATTCAGTTCAAATCCCTGCTTTACTTTACTTTGTGACCGAGGAAGTCATTTAACTGTTCTGGGCTTTGGTTTTTTTCCCCTGTAAATGAGGGGATTGGACTGTATACTTATTAATATCCCTTCTAGGTTTTTAGACTGTCTCTCCTTACTCTTATGATGTTTGTCATAAAAAAAAATAACAACATCAAAAGATGTTTGTCTTTAACCACCTGGCTCTGCCCTATGTTTCCAGCCTCATTATACATTATTCCTCTTCTTATTTTAGGATTTAGCCAGATTGACTTTATCTATGTTCCTCACACAGGCATTGGCCATGCTTCCCACTGCTGTGTCTAATATGCCCTTCCTCCTCAATGCCTACAGAATCTCTTAACTTCTGTCAACAGCTCAGGCACTTTTCCTGACTCACTCAAGTACTACTGCCCTTCCTTTCTACTCAGTTCAGTTAAATCATTTTTCAGTTGTGTTTCAATTCTTAGTGATCCCATTTGGAGTTTTCTTGGCAAAGATACTGGAGTACTTTGCTATTTTCTTCTCCCAAGCTCATTTTACAAATAAGGACCTGAGGCAAACAGGGTTAAATGACTTGCTCAGGGTCATACAATTGGTAAGTTTCTTAGCCTTTCTTCCTAAGCACTTATTTTGTACTTATTCAGCATATCCTTATACATATCTATCATCTCCCATGGTAGCTCCAGAGAGTAGGAATTGTTTAAATTTTTGGTTGTTTTTCTACCGCATTGCTTAGAATGGTGGCTGGCATCTTGTAGGTACTTAGTAAATGAATGATGCCCTCCTCTTTTATCCATTTTTTTCAGAGCAGTTAAGCTACCCCTCATCCACAAAGACTCTAGGGATACTCCTCTAATGATAGCTCCTTTCTTTGAGCCTCTGAAGTGCAATCAAGATGGAGAATGCGCATAAGCGTTTCCTTAAACACTATTAGACATTTTTCTCTAATTGTCTGACAGGTGTCTTGCTTCACTGTGACCTCCTTGCCATATCATATACTCCTTTTTTTACTTTTCACAAAACCGCACATAGGACTGGGCACATTGGTACTCAGGAAATGCTGATTGATTTAAAAATATATTTCAGAGGCTGTGCCTTCGAGTTCATCCTCCACCCACATGCTCCTACTGCAGTCAAGATAATTAATTCTAGTCTAATGCCTTAGATTCTGAACATCTCAGGAAGTTATCTGCAAAATCAAGGACAGTGTAAGGCTTAGAGAAGAGTAAATTAAATGAATTATATTTGTCTTTGCATTTAGGATCATAGATTTAGAGCTGGAGGGGGTCTTAGAGCTCATCCAGTTCAGTAGTGTCAAAATCAAATAGTGGATCACTAATTGGTACATAAGGATATCTGTAGACCAAAGATTGATTTAGTTGTAAAATGTAATGTTATCTGTTTTGTCGTATTTTTATTTTGTTTAATATTTCTTAGATATATTATGATCTAATTTCAGTGTAGCTTGAGAGTTTTGCTGGCTGGACACCTCTGATCTAGTCCACCCTTTGATTTATAGATAAGGAAACTGATGCCTAAAGAAGGGGTTTGCTCAAAGCCATACCAAGAGTAAGTGGCAAAGCCAGAATTCAAAAGTACTCCAAACACAAATCCTCCAACCAATACAGAATTCAAACCTACTCCAATTCAGATCTGATTCCAAATTCACAAAGAATTCACCATGCCTAACTTCCCATTGTGTGGCATTGCCTCCATTGGCTTCCCTTCTCATGGGAAACTATAAATTGAAGCAGTAGCGGTGTCGCAGTGGATAGGGTGCCTGGCTACAGTCAGGAAGGCCTGATCTCAAATCCAGCTTCAGTTGATTACTAGCTATGTGACCCTGGACAATTCATTTAGTCAGTGTTTGCTTAGTTCCCCCTTAAAAAAAACAAAACAACACAACCTTTCCTTCTGTTTTAGAATCAATACTGTGTACTAGTGCCAAGGCAGAAGAGCGCAAGGACTAGGCAATCTGGGTTAAGTGACTTGCCCTGGGTCACACAGCTAGGAAGTACCTGAGGTCATGTTTAAACCCAGGACTTCCCATCTCTGCATCTAGCTCTCAATCCACTGAGCCAGGAGTTCTTTTATTTGTAAAATGGGGATAATAATAGCACCTACTTCTAGGAGTTGTTTTGAGAATCCAATATGATAATCATGGTAAAGCACTTAGCATAGTGCTTTGTACTAAGTAAGTGCCATATTCATGTTAGCTTTTATTTTTATTATTTAAATAAGAACTTCTGTGGTTAGAGGCTCTTTGCTAATGAAGCTAATTTTACCTATGATGTGTGTCCAAGTTTTACAAGAACTTCATTTCACACTGATAAACCAGGTTCAGCAGTTGTTTTTACACCTATTTAAAGCAAGGAGTAATCAGGAGGCATTAGTATAGTGGGAAAAGGGTTAGAGTTAAAACAAAGGAATCATATATTTAGAACTGGCCAGGGCTTTAGAGGTTCATAAGTCTAAATCTCTCACTTTACAGATAAGAGACTTCTCACAGAATGAATAAATAAGAGCTAGTAAGTGTCTGAGGCAGGACTTGAAAACCCAAGTCTCTATGACCCCAAATCCAGTGCCTTAACTATTAAGTCTTGAGTCCAAAGGCTTGAGATTGAATATTTCCCTTTACCTTGATGAAATCCCTTAACCTCCCTGGGCATCAATTATCTCATCTCTAAAGTAAGGAAATTGGACTAGGTGATCTTTCAATCCTGGGCTTGTTGATGGCTTCAACTTCAACAAATAATTAGCTTTGAGGATAGAAATGTCAACATATGTTCCATACATAAATTCTCTGATTGTTCTTCCCTGCTGCAGACATTAGTCAGTTCAGTCTGTGGTTGTGTATGTGTTTACTATAGTGACAGGAAAGATTTTCTGAGACTTTTTTATCCAAGTAGTTCCCTTGTACTACTTTCAGAATTCACGTGGGAGAAAGTCTGCAAGACAGATTGCCTTAACTGGTAATCAAAAATAATGACTCTCCTAGGATCTCAAAAGGGTCTTTTCATACCTCAGAACTTGGTGTAGTCCGGTGCTTCCATTTGCTTCCAACCATTTTGTCTTGGAGTGAGCAATGCTCATTGTAAAATGAACTACCTCATAAAACAGAAATCAAGGTGGTTTAGAAGTTCAGTCCTTGGTTCTTTCTTTACTTAGAGAAAAATATTGTGGGAGAAGGAGCAGAAAATGGCTTGAACTGAATGGGAAGGTGATTTGGAATTTTGGGCAATTATGAGGGAAATAAATTGAGTTGGGGAGGAAAATTTTGGGGAGCATCAAATTAGCTGAGTAAGACAGGAAAGAGAACATGAGTTGAAAGGGATCCTAATGAGAGAAGCATATGTGACCTCATAGGCATTACTGAGATTTGGTGGGATGAAACTCATTTTTTTGTAAATGAGTATCTGGATGGCTATAAATTATCTAAAAGAAACAAGATAGGCAGAAAGGGTGGGGTGATGGAGTAGCCTTGTACATTAAGAAACTACATTTGTTAGTAAATCCAGGAACCAGGGGAGGGAAGCATGGCGGAGAGTATTTGGATGAAGATCAGTGGAGATAGGGGTCAGCTAGGTGGATAGAGAGCCAGGCCTGGAGTTGAGAGGACTTGGGTTCAAATCTGGACTCAGACACTTCCTAGCTGTGTCACCCAGAGCAAGTCACTTAACCCCAATTCCCTACCCCTTACAAACTCTTCTACCTTGGAACTGATACTTAGTATTGATTCTAAGACAGAAGGTTAAGAGTTTAAAAAAAAAAAAGTCAGTGGAGGGAAAAACACAAGTGATTTTGTCATTGAGACATGTACTGAATACTACCTGGATAGAAAGAGGAAATAGATAAAGACTTTAGGAAACAGATTACAAGTTTGGTACAGAAACATGGCATTACAGAAGGGGACTTTTCAAATAGTCAGGACATTTGTTGGAATGTTCCATCAAAGCATAGCAACATAAAACTGTTTGACTTACTTTAATAATTATTTTATCCTTTGAGGAGTTAGGAAGGAGGAATTCTGTTCTGGATTTGCTTATCATCAAAAGAGGGGAGCTAATTGCAAGGGCAAAAATGATAGTAACTGTGGAGAGAAATGATCGCTTCTTCCCAGAGTTTGTGATTAAGGAGAGGAAAGCTATGTATATTCTGTCATTCACCTTGGGTTTTTGGAGAGCATATTTTAAAGGATCCCAAAGAAGGAGGAAAATTCCCCTGGACTGAAATTCCATAGTGTAAGAGGGGAGACTAGATATTTAAGGTATGGGTGCCAGAAATCGATTAACTCGATTTCAAATTAAAATAGACCCAAGTCAGGATGACTTTTATGGTGGTTTATTTACAATTAGGAAGATTGAAGGTAGGGAAATTGAGAGAGAGAAACTATGGCCCGGTCCAGAGGCTGAACCAGGTAGGAATTTAGAGGCCCCAGCAGAGGAGCACAGAAGTTAATTAAACAAGGCTTCTAGTCACAAGGCCTCCTCTAAGAAGAGAGGCTTCCTTGAGGGAGCCTCCAGAAACACCAAGGGAAGAGAAAGAGAGTCAGCCTAACTTACCCACGTGACAGTTCAAAGGGAAGCAGTCTGAAGTCTCACCAGAGATGCTTTCACACCAAGTTCAGAGTGCCAACTGCCCCACAGGAAGTTACCATCATATTTTAAAAGATAGCATCTTTTGTCACTTCCTGCATCCACCTCCAGTTTCAAGTGGACAAATGGCAGCCTCAGTATTATTTTGGACTGCCCAAGGGGCAGTCACTTGTTTTTGATTTGTCACTTACTATCTCGTGTGGGTCACAGAGCTCCCCCTCCCCACTTAATTCTAAGTTGGGTGGGGGGGACATTATTTCTGGTGGCTAGAGTCTAAACAAATGAATGAAGGTGAGCTAATTCCATTTATACAATAGGGAAATAATGTGAGGAGAAATGGGAAATTTTCAAGTATGAATCTGAAGACTCAAAATGAAAAACTCAGATTAAGGAGATAAAATGGGAAATGTTTGAAGAAACGAGAACTCGCTGACCAATTTATTTTTTAAAAGGATAGGTTTAGAAAATGATTGCAAGAGAAGGTAATGTAGGAGGACCACAAGATTAGGGTATGATGCTATTATTCTAGAGATAAGAGTGCTAAAGCTGAGAATGAGCTGAGGCTTATAAGAAAGGTTGGGAGGACAAAAATAGATTTTTTTTTGTTTTGTTTTTTGCTTAGCAAACTAGGGGAAAGAGAAAGATCAAAGATGGGACAGGATAGGATCACTGCAGACAGGATCATTGTGACTAATAACAGAGAGAAGAAAGAACTTGTTTTGTTTCTGTTTTCCCTACCAAGGACAATCTTTTGAACTGGAAAGAACAAAACAAAAATTTCTCGTGGGGAGTTGATACTCAAGATAATAAAGGAATTGATAGGATAGCATAGAACTTCCCTTTTAATCACTGGGAGACTGGAAAAGGGAACATGTCCTGGTTTTTTAAAATAGAGACTCAAATTAAGAGCTGGAAAGGATAGTAAAGACCATCTGGCCCATCCCTCATCATTTTACAGATCAAGGAAATGGAGGGAATAGCTTAACTAAGGTTATACACATAGTAAGTAGCAGAGTATTTTAACTTGAATCCAAATCTAGCATACTTTCCCTTATGTTGTTGTTCAGTCATTTTTCAATCATGCCCAACTCTTCATGATTCTATTTGGGATTTTCTTGGCAAAGACATGGAAGTGGTTTGCCATTTCTTTTCTAGCTCATTTTACAGATGAAGAAACTGAGTCAGACAGTGTTAAATTATTTGCCAAGGGATCACACTGCTACTAAATGTCTGAATTCAGATTTGAACTCAGAAAAATGAGTCTTCTTGACTCCTGGTCTGGCTCTCTGACACAGTCCACTGTGTCATCCATTATACTACATTGCCTATTAGAAGGGAAGGAAAAGAATCTACAATTTATAAATTCATGAGCTTGAATTCAATTCCTGAGAAAATTCTATAATGTCCTTTTAACAAAATGGTTAATGAGTATATAAATAAGGAAGTAATTACCACAAAGAACCAAAATAGTTTCATCAAAAACATTATGCTAGCCTAAGCTTACTTCTATTTTTGGAATGGTTACTAAGTTAGTAGATGCAGGTACTGATACAGTTTACCTAAATTTTAATAAAGCAACTGATAAAGTGATATGCAATTCTGCTGGAAAAGGTTGAGGAAATAGATAATAATACAACTAGGTAGATTCAGAACTTGTTGAATGTCTGAACAAAGAATAGTCTTTCATGGTTCCATAGCAACTTGGAAAGAGGTCCCTAGTGAAGTGCCTTAGAGATCTCTGCTTGTTTAACATTTCCATCATCAATTTAGAATAAAATCCTCTATTGCATACTTATCAAATTTGCACATGACACAAAGCTAGAAGGAAGGGCTAGCATCCTGAATGTAAGGATTAAAAAAACAACTTGATAAGCTACAGTATTGGGCTGAATGTAATGATAAAACTTATTATCTATAAATGTCAAGTTTCACATGAGTTCCAGAAATGGACTGCATAAGAACAAGATGAGAGAAGTATGACTAGATTATAATTCATTTGAAAAAAAATTCCAGAAATTTTGGTGGACCTTTAGCTCACTGGGTTAACAGGACAATATGGTAACCAAAAAAGGTAATGTGATCTTAGCCTCTATTATGAGGCTTACAGCTTCCTGAAATAGGAAAGTGCTAGTTCCATTATATTCTGCCCATGTTATATCAGTTTGTTGTATTATATTAATTTTTTTAATTGAAAAAATTGTTTTTTTAAAACCTTTACCTTCCATCTTAGAATCAATACTATATTTTGGTTTCAAGATAGGTGCAGTTAAGTGACTTGCCCAGGGTCATCTTGATTTGAACCTAGGACCTCCCATCTCTAGCCCTTGCTCTCAATCTTCTGAGCCTCATACCTACCCTGCCCCCATTATATTCATTTCTAAGTGTCACATCTTAGAAAGGACATCAATAAGCCTCTAGAGTAGGGCACCTAGTTTGGTGAAGAGCCTAGAGATCATTCTATACCAGGATCATTTGAAGGAGCTGGGGATATTTAGCCTAGAGTAGACTCAGGATCAATCAGGACAGACTCAGGGCACAATCCTTTCCTTCATGTGTCTGAAAGTCTTTCATGTGGAAGATTTGTTTTGGCCTTTGAGTACAAAACAAGGCCATGGGAGGAAATTGTAAATATGCCACTTTAGCCTTGAGGTCAAGAAAAACTTAGAACTATCAATAATGGAACAGGATGCCTTGGGAGGCAATGGATTTTCCTTTATTGGAAATCTTTAAGCAGAAGCTGGAAAACTACTTTTCAGGTATATTGCAGAGAAATTTCTTAGGCAGATACTCATTGGACTAAGATTGTCATTAAGGTCTTTTCCAACTCTGACACTGTGCATTGTGTAATTCTTAGAGTTCCCCTGAGACATCACGGTATGCAGCTATCTTCCACAGCGACTATAATCACATGGCAGGCACAGACAGTTCTGAGCAATATTAAATCTCATCCCTTTCCTTCTCAGGCTTTCTCTTCCCTACATAAAATGGGAAGAATCACACCCCCTTTCCTGTCTTCCTTCCAAGAACTTAAGAGAATAAATGTAGTAACGGTAGAGAAAATGTTTTGTGTTCTATAAATATGTGTATGTTTGTATGTGTGATCATCAGTCAACCAATCAACAAACATTTAAATGTCTACTATATGTCAGGTTCTGTACTAAGTCTTGGAGATACAAAGAAAAAAAGAAAAAAAGAAAAAAATCCCTTCCCTCAAGGAGCTTGTGATGGTTAGGCTCCCAGTAAGGAGGGGACAATGTGCAGAGTAGATGGAAGGTAACCTTAAAAGGGGAGGCACAGCTGGGGAGACCAGAAAAAACCTTTTTCAGAAGATGGTAGTTGAACTGAGATTTGAAGGAAGCCTGGGATTTTAAAGGTGGATGGAATTCCAGGCTAAGCGTCAAGAAGACCTGAATTCAGATTCAGTCTCACAACCCACTAGTTGTTTGACTCTAGGCAAGTCACTTAACTCTGTTTGCCTCAGTTTCCTCATCTATACAAATGAACCGGAGAAGGAAAAGACATACCGTACTAGTATTTCTACTAAGAAAAGCCCAAAATGGAGTCATGAAGAGTCAGACCTGAATGGAGCAACTGAAGCTCTTCCCTGGTGGCAGTAATGCAGTACTCTGAGTCTAAGAGTTCTTGGAATTGCAGTGCCCCACAGACCGTTGGTTCTGGTTCTAGTTCAGCCCCACTAGTTGTCCAATAAGCATTTTTATGCAACTACTCTGTGTGGAGGCCTGTAGCCATCATGGATGGACATTATCCTTGTAATGGGGATCGACATTGTTGGTTGACCAACAGTTGTTTACCAAAGTCTACTATAGGTCAAATAAGCCCAAGATCCCAGGGATCTGCAGTACAGTGATGGGCAAACTTTTTAAAGAGGGGGCCAAAGGAAAGGAAATGCTCATCTGTCAGTCTGTTTCTAAGGCAATTCTTTTGAAGCTTCATTGTACTGTATCCTACTCACTGTATTCATCAGATTAGGAATAATGTGTGGCCAGATAGAACATTTCAGGGGACGCATCTGGCCCGCAGGCTGTAGTTTGCCCATCACTGCTCTAGACTACCAGCCCTCCTTGCTTCCAGTCTGGTCCCTGTATGCATAGTCCAAGGAAGTGACACTTATGGGCGTGCAACTTGGCGACTTCCACTGATGGTGCTTATAGTCCCCACCTTTTTGTAGTCACAGCAACTGAAGACTAGAAAACAAAGTTCTATCATTACATCCTTGGCATTGTCAGATGTTTTATCTGAAACTATGTGTATATTTGTGCCATGTCTATATATATGTATGTTTACACATGTGTGTATAAATACATATACATATAATGTATTTTAAGCAATATAATGATATGGAAATGACATTTAAGAAGATGTACTACCAGATGTTTTGCTCCTGAACTCAAAGGACTACAAGACTTTTCTGATTTGCACTTGAGTCTTCCCTGTGTATTGTTTTTTCTTTTAGAATGTGAGCTTCTTGAGAATAGACTATCTTGCTTTTCCATTTGTATCCCCAGCACTTAGCACAGGGGTTTGCACATAGTAAGCATTTAGTCAATGCCTTTTCATTCATTCAGATGGAATGTGCTCACACCTGGGGCCCAATGGACAGCACTTTGAGCTTCAAATGTCCCCCTGGTCTGTGTGACATGAGCCTATTAGGAAGCTGGGTCTCTCTCTTCCCCTTCCTTGCCAGCCTTGGCTTCCATCTCCAAAGACTGGGATTATTTTTTTTTAACCCTTAACTTCTGTGTATTGACTCCTACGTGGAAGAGTGGTAAGGGTGGGCTATGGGGGTCAAGTGACTTGCCCAGGGTCACACAGCTGGGAAGTGTCTGAGGCTGGATTTGAACCTAGGACCTCCTGTCTCTAGGCCTGGCTCTCAATCCACTGAGCTACCCAGCTGCCCCAGGACTAGGATGTTTTGTGATTCAGAATAATCCTTTTAGATGGTTGATAAAGAAAAGTGTCTCAGCTAGTTTGAACAGTGGTTAGAGTGCCAGGTCTGGAGTCAGGAAGACTCATCTTCCTGAGTTCAAACCTGGCCTCGAACACTTACTAGCTGTGTGACCCTGGATAAGTTACTTAACCTTGTTTGCCTCAGTTTCCTCATCTGTAAAAGGAGCTGGAGAAGGAAATGACAAACCACTCCAGTATCTTTGCCAAGAAAACCCCAAATGAGGTCATGACACATCAGATGTAACTGAAAAACAACTGAACAAGAACAAAAGAAAAGTGTCAGTTATAGAGTGGGCAAGTTGCCATTTTGAGATGGGAGTTGGAGTGGGAGGGAGCTTCCCCTATAGGCAACTTGACAGTGGATAGAGGCCTTTCAGTGACTGGACATTTCCAGGGAAGAGATAGCAATAGTGGCCTGAGTCCCTGAAGTCTTTCTAAGTGGTCTTAGAAGTTTGTCCTGGACTATTTTAAAGCAAATATGCCAGTCTAGGAGAGGTAGTTTTTATTCAGTCTTCTTTTTACTCCCTATGCCGTTTCTTTGTCTCTTCATCTCCCTCTTCCTCTTTGTCCCTCTCTATTTCTCCCTCCCTCCTTCCCTCTGTCTCTTGTCTCTCCTCTGTTTCTGTCATACACACACATACACACACACACAGACACACACACACACACACACACACACAGACTGTAGGGATGCAATTCTGTCTCTGTGCTGAGATTTGGAGAATGGGGCTTATGAAAGAGGAGCCACCCACTCTGGGCAGAACCCAAGAGAGATAAATGGTATCCCCTTGCAAACCCCTTGCCCGGCCAGTTCTACAAAGGCATCTTCAATTCCAATCTCTCTCAGCTTCTACTCTTTCCCTCCTGGGATGACTGTGCCCAGATTGCCCAGAAATCACATCTCCCTTTGGCAGCCCCCTTCCTTTCTCTTTCTGGTGCAGCTTTCTGTTCAGTTTTCTAATCATGCCATCAGGCTTGTCACAATTCCTGCCATCTGAAGGTTGGTGTGCTGCACTTTCCTCTAGAAAGTGACATCTGACTTGGCTAATGTCAATCAATAGTTGCATATTAGTCCATCGTGCCGGAGTTGACATTTCTGTGCCAGTCAACTGCAATTCTCATTAGAGTCTGTTAGTTTGGGAAAAAAGGTTGAAAATACCAACAATCTGCCTTATGATCTAAACATATCAACAAAATTCAATGATCATTTATGCCAGGTTCAGCAAACACCCTTTTGGTAAAGTTGCTGTCTTTACTGGGGGCTAGTAGTTAAATAAACAAATCATTAAGTTATGAATAGAAGTATTAATAGAGAGTCTACTAATTTGCTGATCATTAATGGACATTAATCAACAGATGGAATTTAGAATGACTATCATCTATCCATCTGTCTTTCTGTCTCTCTCAATCCTCTACAACTTTGCTTCATGTTATAATCATATACTCTGTCCCCCCGGGGGGTTGACAGTCATAGAGTGATTCATTACTTGCTTCAGTACATCAAGGATCTAAGATTTCTCTGGTGGCTGTTTCTTCCACCAATACAGATCACAAGACTGCTCCATGTCTTCATGAGTTGCCATGGCCAAAAATATTCATCACGTGGTGGCCGGCCCTTTGCGAATGAGTCTCTTCAGCTTTAATTAAGTTGGTTGCCTGAAGACAGACACATCCCTAGACCTAGCTGGAAGCTCTTCCAACTTCACAGATCCTGCCAGAGCAACCTTCAGGTCCTTTGGGAGGAGGATACTTTAACTTTAATTTTTTTTGGATGTTTCAATTTTAGTAAATGCTATTTGTTGAGAAAAAAGTTGAGTTATTTAACAAGCTTATTGTAATTAAGGAACCTTATTGTAAATAGGTACTTTGTTGTTCAGTCACGTTAGACTCTCACTCCATCTGGGGTTTTCTTGGCAAAGATACTATTTCCTTTCCCAGCTCATTTTTATAGATGAAGAAACTGTGACAAACAGGATCAAGTGACTTGCCTAGGGTCACACGGCTAGTGTCTGAGACCAGATTAGACTCAGGTCTTCCTGACTCTAGGCCTAATGCTCTATCCAGTGTGTCACCCATTTGCCCTTAGTAAATGCTTAATAAATATTTTCTGAATGAATGGAGGGAATTGAAATATTGATGATTTCTATACAGAGGGTTAGACTCTTTCAGAGCCCAATTATGTGGTCAAATAAACTAATTATCCTAAGGTCTTATCTGGAGTAAACAATAAAATATGCTCATAAAATACTTTATAGTTAAAAAGCACTTTCACAGATGGTATATCTAGGTGGTACCATGGATAAAGTGCTGGGTCTAGAATCAAGAAGACTCATCTTCCTGAGTTCAAATCTTGTCTCAGACACTTATTAATTAACTATGTGACCCTGGGCAAATCACTTCATCCTATTTCCCTCAGTTTCCTCATCTGGAAAATGAACTGGAGAAGAAAATTAATGGCGAACTACTCTAGTATCTCTATCAAGAAAACTCTAATGGGGTCACAATGAATCACATAACAAAAAAATTATTGACTCTTTCACATATCATTTCATTCAATCCTCACAATAACACTGTGAAATAGGTAGAACAAAGATTATTATTCGCATTTTACAGGTAAGGAAAATATATCTCAGAGATTCTATGATCCTCTGATAGAGCTGATGGGACTTTGAAGATCTTTTAATCATTGAATTAATTTAGATCAGAAGATCTGGAAGATCACAAAGCAAGCTATTTTCAGAACTGAGACTCAAAGCCCTCTCTGTTGACTATACTTAGGCCCATCTTCAAATCCAATTTCCTTTTTAATCTTATAATCTTGTTCATTATTTTCTGTTCACTGGTTTTTAACATTTCATCTTTCATTTTGATTCCCTTGGCTTTCTACTGCTGCCCCAACTCTACGTTTGGCGGAGTTAAAAAATCCATGAAGGAGAATAGCTATATTGCTCAGTAGATAGAGAGCCAGGCCTGGAGACAGGAGATACTGGGTTCAAATCTAGCCTCAGATACTTCTTAGCTAAGTCATCCTGGGCAAGTCACGTAACTCTAATTGCCTAGCCTGTTTCAAAGTTCTGCCTTGGAAACTTAGTATTGATACTTAGTGTCCATTGATACTTAGTATCAATCTAAGACAGAAAGTAAAAATTAATTTATTTTAATCTATGAAGAGGGGGTGGAGCCAAGATGGCAGAGAACATATCCAGACCCATCTGATTTCTACCAAATTATCCTCCAAAAAGAAAGATATAATACCTCAAAATGGAATCTGAAGTAGCATAACCTACAAAAAGACAAGATGAAGTAATTTTTCAGAACAAAACAATTTAGAAAGCCAGCATGAAGGTACATCAGGGTAGAGGTGAAACACAGCATACCAGGGAAGTTGCCATCAGGCAACTGGTATTGGGCACACCTAAAGCAGCAGCCAAGGCTCCAGGAACTCTTAGACAAAGATGATAAGGGGGGTTGGACAGCTGCTCAAAAGGAGATTACAGGGGTCTCCCTTGCTGGCTCTGGGTGCAAGAGCCTTGCACAGTCCTGGGGCACAGATGCAGGGTAAAGAAGAACACCAACATACACCTGCCTTTGCAGCCACAGGGGATCCTGGTCACAGCTAAAAGGGGTAAAATAATGCTTGGGATTATTCATAGACCAGAGCATAGACTGGGAGATTATTAAATTCATCTCTCCTTATATCAGACTACCTTTGAAGAACTGAGAGCAGATAGATCCCTAGAGTCAGCACTAAAGGCGGTTGCATAAAGAACCTGAAGCTTGGAACAGTGCTCCCACCACAGCAGTTACAGAGCCCAATTTCACAGTTTTTTTTTAACTAAAAGAAAATTAAAAAGGCAGGAAAATGATCAAACAACAAAAAAGAAACTCAACATGAAAAGTTATTTTGGTGATGAGGTACACTGAAACTCAGAAGAAGACAACAAAGTCAATACTGCTACATGCAAAACCTCCAGGAAAAATATTAATTTCTCTCAAGCCCAAAAAGAATTAATGGAAGAGTTAAAAAAAAGGGAATGAAAAAATCAAATTAGCAAAGCAGAAGAAAAATTGGGAAAAGAAATGAGAGTGATACAGGAAAATCATGAAAAAAGAATCAACAGCTTGGTAAAGGAGGCACAAAGAGATCCTGAAGAAATTCATACCTTAAAAAATAGAATAGGAGGCAGTCTAGGTGGCTCAGTGGATTGAGAGCCAGGCCTACAGATGGGAGGTCCTAGGTTCAAATTTGGCCTCAGACACTTCCTAGCTGTGTAATCCTGAGCAAGTCTCTTAAACCCCATTGCCTAGCCCTTACTGCTCTTCTGCCTTAGAATCAGAAGAAAAACAACAATACATAGTATTGATTCTAAGGCAGAAGGTAAGGGTTTTAAAAAAATTGAATAGACCAATTTGTAAAAGAGGCATAAAAAGCCAAGGAAGGTGAAAGATTCTTCAAAAGCAGAATTAGCCAAATGGAAAAAGATATAAAACAATGTACTGAAGAGAAAAGTTTCTTGAAAGACAGCATTGATCCTTTGGAAAAAGAGATACAAGAATTTACTGAGGAAAAGAACTCTTCACAAAATAAAATTGGCCAAATGGAAAAGGAGGTACAAAAAGCTCACTCAATAAAATCATGACTTAAAAATTAGAATTGGGCAAGTGAAAGCTAATGATTCATGACACATCAAGAAACAGTCAAAGTCAAAAGAAGAAAAAAAAGAAGAAAATGTGAAATATCTTATTAGAAAAACAACTGACCTGGAAAATAAATCCAGGAGAGATCATTTAGGAATTATTGGACAATTGAAAGCCATGATTAAAAAACAGTTTAGACATCAGCTTTCAAGAAATCATAAAGAGAAATTCCCTGATAATCTAGAAGAAGAGGACAAAATAGAAATGGAAAGAATTAACTAACCACCTCCTGAAAGAGATTTCAAAAGGATAACTCCCTGGACTATCACAGCCAAATTCCAAAACTTCCAGTTAATGGAGAAAATATTGCAAGCAACCAAAAAGAAACAATTCAAATACTGTGGAGCCACAGTCAGGATAACATAAGACTTAACAGCTTCTACATTAAAGGGTAGGAAGGTCTGGAATGTGTTATTCCAAAGGGCAAAGGAGCTAGGACTTCAATCAAGAATCACTTACTCAGCAAGCCTGAGCATAATCCTTCAGGGGAAAAATGGGTTTTCAATGAAATAAAAGCCTTTCAAACATTCCTGATGAAAAGACCAAAGCTGAATCAAAAAATTTGACTCTCAAATACAAAATTCAAGAGAATCATTAAAAAAAGGCAAATAGGAAATAGAAATCAAAAGACATTCAATAAGGTTATGCATCCCTACCTGGGATGACGATTCTCATAATGCCAAAGAACTTTGTCATTTTTAGGACAGTTAGAAGGAGTACATATAGGCAAATTGGGACATTAATGCACTGCTGGTGGAGTTGTGAATTGATCCAACCATTCTGGAAGGCAATTTGTAACTATGCCCAAAGGGTGTTAAAAGACTGTCTGCCCTTCGATCCAGCCATACCACTGCTAAGTCTATACCCCAAAGAGATCTTGTACAAAAACATTTATAGCCATACTCTTTGTGGTGGCAAAAAATTGGAAAATGAGGGGATACCCTTCGATTGGGGAATGGCTGAACAAATCATGTTATCTGTTGGTGATGGAATACTACTGTGCTAAAAGGAATAATGAATTGGAGGAATTCCATATGAACTGGAATGACCTCCAGGAATTGATGCAAAGTGAAAGGAGCAGATCCAGGAGGGCTTTGTACACAGAGACTGATACACTGTGATATAATTGAACATAATGGACTTCTCTACTAGCAGCAATGCAAGGATCCAGAGCAATGCTGAGGGACATATGAGAAAGAACACTATTCACATCCAGAGAAAGAACTGTGGGAGCAGAAACACAGAAGAAAAACAATTGCTTAGTCATATGGTTTGATGGGCATATGTTTGGGGATGTAGACTTTAAACGATCACCCTAGTGCAAATATTAATAATATAGAAATAGGTCTTAATCAATGGCATATGTAAAACCCAGTGGAATTACATGTTGGCTATGGGAGGGGGATGGAAGGAGGGGAGGAAAAGAACATGAATCATGTAACCATGGAAATTTTTTCTTAATTAAACAATAAAAAAGAAAACAATAAAAATATTTATAGCTGTTCTCTTTGTGGTGGCAAAAAATTGGAAAATGAGGGGATACCCTTCGATTGAGGAATGGTTGAACAAATTGTGGTGTCTGTTGGTGATGGAATACTATTGTGCTAAAAGGAATAATGAACTGGAGGAATTCCATGTGAACTGGAACGACCTCTAGGAATTGATGCAGAGTGAAAGGAGCAGAACCAGGAGAACCTTATACACTGAGAAGGATACACTGTGGCACAATCGAATGTAATGGACTTCTCTATTAACAGCCATGCAATGATCCAGGACAGTTCTGAGGAACTTGTGAGTAAGAATGCTATTCACATCCAGAGAAAGAACTGTGGGAGTAGAAACTTAAGTAAATTATATCAGTTCTTTCATGCAATGCATATTTCCATTTTCTCCATGTCAGTGACCAAAGACCCATATCACATATACATTAAAAATTCATGAAGGAAATGGCTTAAAACCACATTAAGACCTTTGCTATGAACACTTTAAGGTCTTGGTGCTTAAAATTATACTGTGACTTCTTCGGTCATACTGTATGTACATCCTTATTTTTATATCATCTCCCCCATTAGAATGCAAGTTTCTTGAAAGCAGGTACTCTATTTTTGTCTTTATTTGTGAAATCCCCAGGGCTTACTACAGGCATATAGTAAAGGCTTAATAAATGCTTGTTGAATGACTGCCTTATTAGTTGATAGACACTACTACTGTTAACACACCATTAACTCACAAATGTATAGAAAGGCTGATTCATTTTGACATGTGGCTGAGATGTCAGTTCATTCCTGTGCCTGGTTAATGTGGATAGATCCTTGTTTGGCTCTTTTTGATCCTCAACAGCATCCATAAAAAGGGAGAGTGCCTGGTTCTGAGTCAGCAGTGGTCAGTTAATAGAGGATTAATGAGAAGCCAGCCAGGGACATCCTGAGCCTAGCCTAGACCTTCCAATAACCAGGCCCTAGAATATTAGGCATTTGTGGGGAAGGCAGGAAGGATTTGATAGGAGGTAGCTATGGACCCGGGTCTCTTCAAAAGTGGCCTCTCAGAGAATAAGGCCTGCCCCAGAACAGAGGTTTTTCCTTGACAAGTTTGCCACTCCCAAGAACTTAGCTTCTTCTGTTATTGGAATCAGACACATCTGGAAGCAGTAAACTTTTCAGCAGACTGAGGGAAAGAAAAGATGTATTGTAAGGGATGGATTCACCTCTGGGACTAATTATTTTTTATATTTCACCCATCACATTTATAATCTTCGTCAGAGCAAAGAGACAATAAATGATCTCATTAAAACACAGAAAGGTGCTTCTGCCTATGAAGAGGAACTTCTCAACACTCACTGATCTCTGATGAACAAAATGCCAGCAAAGCCAGCATCACCCAGAAATAAGGCTAACCCCAGAATGGGTGCTTAGGATCCTTCCAAGCTGCTTTCTGAGTTTGAATACTTAACTTTTTTTTATTTATCCATTCATCAATTCACTTATTTATCTATCCATTCATTTATTAATTTATGTCTATTTATCTTTCCAAGTGGTTGGTGTTATGATGGTATAGGGGGAAAACCCATCAAAAAGACTGGAAAAGTAATAGTGAATGTGAGCAACAGCAAATAAGTCCATTCTCTTTTGAGAATTTCTACAGCTAGATTGATATTTATTTTCATACTCCAAATAAAGTCTTTTTCAGAACACATTTTGAACTCCTAGGAAGGTTTCCAGAGCAATCGTGGCATTATAGACTCATAGAGTTAGGAAGGACTTTCAAGGTCATCTCGCCTAACTCTCATTAGGGAAACTGAACCTAAAAAAGTAAAGAGATGACCCAGGTTGAGTTTACTGTTCAGTGGTAGGGTCAGGAATAGAACTCAAGTCATCTGCCTTTCTTCTCTCTCAAGTTGCTGGAGTTTAAAAAAAAAGTCCTTTTTCTGTGGGAGGTGCTGATCTAGAGTTATTTTCTACCTCTTTCTTTTTGCCCTTTGCTGCTTGGCAAATATTTTTAGTTAAAAAATAAAAAATTGAGCTTAGTTGTATTTTTGTTGTTGGTTGATTGGAGATGGGTTTGGGCTAGCTCAGAACTTTCCTTCCTTAATTTGCCCTCAACTCCTAGAAGTAGAACTCTTAGAGATTAGTTTTAAACAGGACTTATATGACCTCCATAAAATAGATTGGTTTCCATCCCTTTCTGGTGCCCTAGGAAAGGGCAAACAGAACACAGAATAAACCTTTCAGATCTACATTCTGGGGACCATCCCTCTCCATTCTTCACTCTGCAAATGGTTAGTGGTCTGAAGTATGAATTATAAGAGAGACCCCCTGTGGATTTACTCAGACCAGATGCCTCTTCTACTAGCCTCCAACGTGTTTTTTTCAGTGGTGCTCTGAGATTGTCAGTTGGGTTGGGCAGTTGTATTTTGAGTGTTAGAGTGGCTAGTGACAAAGTCATCATGCTTCCATCCTCAGTAAAATCTCTTTTACAAAGTTTAGTTTTAGATTATGTCTAGAGTCTACCTTAAAGAGATTGATATAATCTCTTCTAGAAAGGAACTCAAATACAAAATGGACTAGGTATAGGGCAGTTATTTATTTTCTTCACTGCAAATATTTACAAAATACACAAATATACACAAAAGACTTGTAAGTGCACACTGACAATTATTTGGAATACAATAGAGTACCTGCATAGGAAGTTGTTGATACTTAAAACATTAAAACTTGGAGAATAAAAATCTTGTTGCTGGTTGGCACATTCCATGCAGATTATTCAAGGTCCATTATCTTCTGCCAAGCCAGGGCATGGCTTTGACTCTTCCTCCTGGTAGTGGTGATCTCTTCTGAGAAGTTGTTTCAGAGGTCACTTTCTCTTCACCCAGCATCCAGTCCCAGAAGCTTTTTTTTTTTTTGTAAAGATATTTTATTTTACCAATTACATGTAATAACAATTTTCCACACAAGTTTTCTGAAGTTATATATTAAAATCATCTCCCTTCCTTCCCCCTTTCTAAAGATGTAAGCACTTTGATCTGGGTTATATATGTTTTATTATGCAAAACATATTTCCATATTGTTTATTTTTGTAAGAGAATACTCATATAAAATCAAAACCCCCAAATAAACATCCCAATAAACTAACATGAAAAATAGTATGCTTTCATCTGCATTCTGTCTCCAACAGTTATTTCTCTGAAGGTAGATAGCATTCTTTGTCATAAAAAGTCCCTCAGAATTGTCCTAGATCAGTGTATTATTGCTCAGAGTAGCAAAGTCTTTCACAGGTGATCATTGTACAATATTTCTGTCACTGTATACAATGTTCGTCTAGTTTTGCTTATTTGACTCAAGTCTTTCCAGCTCTTTCTGAAATTGTCTTGTTCTTCATTTCTTACAGCCCAATAGTATTCCATCACTATTGTATACCACAGTTTGTTCAGCCATTCCCCAATTGATGCAATCCCTTCAATTTTCAATTCTTTGCCATCACAAAAAGAGATGCTATAAATATTTTTGTACCATTAGGTCCTCCCCCCACCACAACCCTTTTTTTTTTATCTTTTTGGGATACAGGCTTAGAAGTAGTATTACTAGATCAAAGGGTATGCTCAATTTTATGGCCCTTTGGGCATAATTCCAAATTGCCTTTCAAAATGGTTGAATCAGTTCACAACTCCACCAACAATGCGTTAGTGTCCCAGTTTTGTCCCATCTCCTCCAACATTTATCATTTTCCTTTACTGTCCTATTGGCTAACCTGATAGGTGCCCAGAAGTTCTCTTGCTCTTTGGAACTCATGAGGTTGCCACCAAGACTATAATGACCCATCCTAGGATTGTGGTCAGTTACCTGTGCTCAGAGAAAGACCACAAAGCCGAAGGAGTCACTGGAGAATTGAGGTCCAGCTTCAAACTTGACAAAGTCAGTACATGTAGTTCCATGCTACATGTTGATTGGCCACTATAGTTCCTGGAGATAAGGTGGGAGAGTCCCCTTGGCTCCTTCACTAGAAATCTGAGAGAGAGATTTCAGACAGAGAGACAGAGATTTCAGAGAGTTTGAGGGAGAGCTCAGAATCCCTCTATCCTTTTCATGGAGGAAGACAATGTATTAGTACAAATTCTCTCTCTTTTTAAGGTCTGCTATTTTTTTTTGTAAGCTGTCAACTCTCTTGTCACAGCTAATCCATCTTGAGAAAAAGGGACCAAGAACTTGCAAGCATTTGACCAAGAAGTGCATGTGTTACTGGAAGTCACTTGATCATAAAGTGCTGGGAATGGTCAGGACACATGCTTGACTCCTTGGAAAGTGACTCAGAGTCACGTCAGTATGTCAGTCACTTTGTGAGCTTCCCTCAATTTGATATGGAAAAAAGGGAGAAGGGAGGAGGACTGTCTTCTAATGGAAAATCAAATCCCTAAGCTTTCCGGAGATTCCAGACTTGACCAGAGAGCAGAATATCCAGTGGGCTGCTAACCTTGACCATAGGAAAGGGGCTTGTATGGAGGAAAACAGGAAACTGAATGAAACACGGAGGAAGAAGAAAGAAAGGGGCAATATTTTATATAGAGGTGAGTCTGTGGCTTCCAGGAGGTCTGAATCATGGAGGGGGTGGGATGAAGATGATTTCAAATGTAAACTGATCCTGTGTGATCTGATCTAGTTTTTGTTGAGGGAAGAGACAGATAACTTTCCTTCTTTTTTATTTTTCTCTTTCTGGGAAAAATCAGTGTATTTTTGGTCATTTATTAATAAAAATAAAACAAACCTTACCTTCCATCTTAGGGTCAGTACTGTGGTAAGGTAGAAGAGTGGTAAGGGTTAGGCAATGGGGGCTAAGTGACTTGCCCAGGATCACCCAGCTAGGAAGTATCTGAGGCCAAATTAGAACTCAGATCCTTCCATCCGTAGGCCTAGTTCTCAGTCCACTAAGCCACCTAGCCACTCTCTCATTTATTCATTTTAAATTAATTTTATATCCATTTCCCTTGGGGCTTGCTATGTGTTAACATTTGTTCTAAATAATTACTTTATTCCATGAGCCAGAAACTATCAACCAAAACCAAAACCTACGAGTTATATCTTAGTGTAAAACCTATCATGGGGTTTGGTACCCCAATACTACTCACAGATTGGTAAGTTGGATAAACAGTGACTACTTTCTCAGGTTCAAATGGAAAATGCTATGCATCTGCACTCCTAACACTGTAGTTCACGAGGTCCTACCAGTGTGGTTCCCATTAACAGTAGGCAAGGAGAAATAATTAGCTCTTAGCAAAGGCATTTACTCAAATGACTGAACAAGGATATTAGTTACATACATTAGTTATATTATTCCCCAGTAAAAGTGGGACACAGTTTTTCACAAATAGACAACAGTGTCCGTGGGAAGAGTTGGCTCATACAAAACTCTTAATAGTTGTGTGATATATGCTTAATGCACAAATGTGGCAAAGACAATTCAATTCTACTAGTACTGGAGAGGGACGGAGGAGAAAGAAAAGATGTCCTTCCCATTACAATTATAAGATATTTAGAAATGGAAGAGATGTTGGAAGTCATCTAGTCCAATCCTATCATTTAAACCTAAGGAAAATGAAGGTTCTAACAGATCAAATGACTTTTCTAAGCTTGATTTTGATTTATTCTGTGGGTCTAGTCATTCAGCTATTTCTGAATCTGCCTAACTGTACTCTAATCCAGTCCATATTTTTCCATCTTGTCCATAAGAATACATCATAATAAGAGGCCTTGCCAAATGCCTTAGTGAAATCCAAGTTTATTCTATCTATAGAATTCCCTTGATCTGCTAGTCTAGTAACCCTTTGGGAAAAAAAGGAAATAAGGCCAGTCTGGCATGACCTGTTCTTGATGACCCACCCAGTCTGGCTTTTTATAATTAACAGCACCCATTTCTATAAAACAATATCTTAAGCCCTTAAAATGCTTTTCTCCCTCTAACGTATATTGAATAGGTCCTTTCCAATCTTGTTTACATCTTCAAATTACTTAAAAAACAAATAAACTGAAACTCTTTCTTTAAACTTTAGTCTAGCCACTGCCAAATGATTACAAGCCCTGATTTAGCAGAGTCATAATTAAGGAAGTTTTGTAATATATACACAAGCAATTTCCCTAAACATTTGAGCAGTTGGGTGAATGGGTGGTTGGGGGAAGGGGAGAAAGGTCAATGAAAGAATATTCTCACAACCTTGGGGAAATGGCAAGGCTTCATTTGGAAGCTTCAGGCAGGCAGCATGTAGATTCAGGATGAGTCCACTCATGTCATCACTGGCTTCTTGCCTTGGGTGACTGCCTTGATCTGATTGCCATGTTGCTAGGTCATTCTCCAGCTTCAAATTGATAAGATGAGTGTCAAAAACTCATATTCCCTCAGAAATATATGTATGAGACAAACCCTGTGGGTGTCCTCTTGTAAAGACTCCTGGTTCCTCCTCATCCCAATATATGAAGAAGTCCCAGGAAAGCTCAACCCCTTCCTGGGGAAGCTGAGTTACCTGTCAGAATAAAACCAGCAGTAACTAGCTTAAAGCTGCCTTTTCCATCAGTGGGGAGTTTTGATATCAGCTAGCTTCCATTTCCCCAGGGTTCTTCCTTCTCCACACTCAGATGAATCAACACTAGTCTCTCCATGTTGGTGAAGGCATGGCACACATGCCTTGGAAGCAAGGGGGGCAGGGAGCTGCTCTGTTCCCCCTAGCCACAGTACTCTGAGGACATTTTTGCATGCCCTACCTCTCTGTCCAGCCACCCAGTGTGAGCACTTCCTCCCTCTGCTGTTTGGGGTAATGGGGGTGGGGTGGGGGCGCTCATAGGCAGTTTGAAGTTGCAGTTTGGGCACACGATCTTGAAAAGGTTCACCAATGCTGCCTAGGCTCCTCATTTCCTTCCTCTTGTGCTTTGTTCTAATAGATTCAGATAAGCACATTATAAAAGCTCACCAGACTTTACTAGTTTAGTAGAGATTGTGCCCCATTCTCTCTAGGACTCCTGCAGTATATCAAACTTTATCCAGGACTTCACTTGCTTTGAGTTCATCCTCCTTGAATGACCCTTCAGTTTTTGTGAGTAACAACTCACAAAATCTGTCTTGCTTCATGGTTTTGTTTTGAGTTCCATGTTTCTTTGTTCTGGGAGTACTTCCTCAGTTTGTATTGTTACCTCTCAAACTAAGAATCTACCTCAAACAGTCAGAGAGAACTTAAACATAAGGAAAAAAAACCTCAAAATGCCCCCAAAATACTAAGATGGGGTCATTTCTCTGTCTCAGAGCTGTAAGGGTGGAATTTTGAGGTGGAACCAGAAAAGGAGAAGACACTTTTACAAGTACTAGAAATGTACACTATTTCATTCTTCCCTCAATGGATGGAACTGGCCAGTTCTGGATCACCAGCAACCTTTTCCTGATCAAGTCTGCCTCTGAGTGTCCCTCCTTCTGTTGGAACAGGATTTCCAGGTGTTGCTCCCTAGAGACAGCACCTGCATACTATTCTCTCTATCTTGTTAGCAGCAGCCTGAATACCTCGAGCCCCTGCCTGTTGCTGACAGTCAAAGGGAAAGTATCTGCTTGCGTTCCTCATGATTATACCATACTGCTATTGATGACAAAAAGCATTGTATGCCCCAGGTCATAGCTATGAAAAAAAAATTCACTCCCAAGTCTGTCTATGGATCCTTTTGTTTGTTTGGTTAGCTCTCTCTCTCTCTCTCTGTCTCTGTCTCTGTCTCTGTCTCTCTCTCTCTCTGTCTGTCTGTCTCGGTCGGTCGGTCTGTCTGTCTGTCTGTCTGTCTCTCTCTCTGTATGACTCTCTCTGTCTCTCTGTCTCTGTCTCTCTGTCTGTCTGTCTGTCTCTCTCTGCAAGTTGAGACACAGATTCCTAGTCACTGGAACCAAGAACAATGCCCTGTGGGTGTGGGCATAGCTTGTCATGAGGGCTGGCTTTAAGTAAAGGCAGATTTTTGAACAGGTGTCAAGAAAAGGCCATTTGGAAATGTCCCCATTGCTCAAGAAGGAACAGCAACTTAAGAACAGTACATAGAGGTCATTTAGTAAAGAATGATATTGACTGGAAAACTGGCTGAACTGTTACTGTTCTCCCTTAGGAGCAAATATACTTTTGGTACAGGATAAGGAGCATGACATTTAAAAGCAGATGATCTAGATTTGAACTCCAGTTCTGCTACTCACTTGCTATGTGACCTTTGGGATTTCTTTCCCTTTCTGGGTCTCAATTGTCTTCTTTGTATTGAATGAGATGGACTAAAAGATCTCCTTGGACCCTTCCAGATTTCAACCCTCTGATCTTTTCCCTGATGTGCTCATGTAAGCAATATGAGCTCATGCTCTACCTTGGAATGAGTTTTTCTTCCTAGCCAAACTTTCTTCTTTGTGAAGTCTATTTTATGATTCTCTCTCCACCCCCTTTTTGGGAAGGTGTTGATAGCTAGAAATTGCATCCTCTCTTATAAAAGGTATGTTTTTTTTCTTTTTCTTTTAAAGTTTGAAAGTGGTGGCAGTGTTGGAGAAGAATAAAGTATAAATCAAGGGCAGGCCCCCTGCCTCTTTTTATATGGCTCAATGGTTTTTACATTTTAAAATAAAATTTTACTGTATTTAAAAATGTAAAAATCATCACAGAAGAGTGAGCCAAGTGTGCCATTGCATTCGATCACATGGCACGGCTGGGGAATATTTTTAGAAGTTCAGAAAGTCTTCAGAGAGAATGGTGTCGATCTTCTGCTGTTTGGGGAAAGTGCCTCATTGGAGTAAATGCCTCTCATCACGATAACATAAGTGCCTTCTCTGCTTCAGATGAGCGGGTTATTAAGGTAATGTTACACTTTATTGCTGAAAAGCAGCGTAAATAGACACCCAGGCTTTGGAGATTATCTGCTTTCAGGAGGCAGAAAAAAAGAGGGGGAGACATTTCCTTTTACAATTTCTCCTTCTGATAAATAGCATACTCTATTTGCCTGTGAAATAGTTACCCTCGAATAATGGCTATGCACATAAATTCCGGGTGGAAAAAACTCACTGAAAATTGGTGCAGTTATGTGGGCAAATCATCTATCAGCCACCTTCACTTCTGGTATCTTCTGCCTTTAATTGCTTCTACTTTCTGCCTCCAACTCCTGCTTATCTGATTACATTCTCTGTGTATTCCATTCCATGCCAATCAACAATCATTTAAAACAAATAAAATGTTATTGATATCTTTTTTTGGTATCCCTAACTTTTTCCAAAGCATTTTTCTTTTCAATTCTTCCAAGAGAACCATTTTTCATAAAGTAGAACAAAAAGGAAATTTTTAAAAAAGTTCAGCCAAACTAACACAAGATTCTGGCACATTCATTGTTCTCTACATCTGAAGTAGAGAAGAGGCGCTTTCTTACCTCTTCTCTCATCTTTGGAGCCTCCTCCCCCCCCCCCCCCCCCCCAAATTGCATGATTATTTCTTGGCATTTGGTTTTGGTTGTTTTGTTCTTTTTTCTATTTATATTTCAACAAGCATTTAGTAAGTCCTCATCCATACATGCGTGTGCTTCTGGGCTTAGGGGCATGTTGTTGTTGACAGCCAGGAGGGCATAGATTCAAGCCTCTCCTCTGACATCTACTGGTTGGTTGTGTGATATTGGGTAAGTCACTTCATCTCTCAGTGTTCTAATTCCACCAAGACTAAGTTGCAGAGAAGGTACTTACCAGCATTGGGAGGGAGAGTTTCCTCACCTGGGACTTTCCTATAGCAATGAAATTACAAATCTAGTCCTTATTCTTTTTTCTGTGAAAGACACAATCCTAGGCTCAAGGGAGGAGGCAAGTTTAGGTAAGTCATGCTTTTGCCTTCAAGGAGCTTAATTTTAATAGAAATGTGAGAATGGCTCGATATTAGGAAGCAAAAAATATAGTATATTATGCATTAAGGATCTTTAGTTTATTTTTTCCAACATGCTTTCTTTACCCTCTTAGAAGATTGTACCTTTCCCCAAGTGGGGGTAAGGGATCACAGTTTTGGCCACCATAGATTTCCTAGTATGATGGAAGAGACATCACCACCTTTGCTAGAGGTTCTCATAATCAGGCGAGGACCAGAAATCATTATAAAGGCATTGCCTAGAAATATAGAAATCAGAATATTACTATAATTAAACAGGCATGTTACATTTAGACTTACTGCTGGGATAATTCTGGACATACAAGAGTAACTGGTTCTCTATAGAAAGAACTTGTATGATCATAATATGACTTGTGTGTGTTTTTTTGTTTTTGTTTTTTTGTTTTTTTTATCAGTGCTGAGTAATGAATGATGGTTACTCTGCTTGTAGCTTTCTGATAGAGATTCCTTTATAGCTGTAGCACAATTATGTTTTCCACCCATTTAAAAGAGGATAAACAAGTTTGAGATAACTTCCCAATCTATTTTCTATTGTGGGTTTAGTTTATTGTATAAAATAGTAATTCAACATGTTTGCAAATCATGGTGCTTTTAGATGCCAGCCTGGCAGAAATTCCTTTGTTTACTGTACAGATTGCCCAGTTGGGCTTTGCTAGTCAACAGATCAGAAATGTGGAATTCCAAACAGCTGTGAATATTAAGTTGAAAGCAATTTTTACTAATGTAACAGAGGGGAAATGTGGAATGATGGAAACTGGTTCCAGGCAGTGAAAGGCACTTGCTTTAGATTCCAGGTCCTCAGATGAGCTTCTGGATGTTTGTTTTGGGGAAAGACAAAAGTGAAAAGAATGGGGAAGTGCTTTGTAAAGGTAAGTTTAATCTCTCTGTTGCTTATCTACCCCATGAGGACAATCATGTTTTTTGATGCCCTACTCACAAGATACAGCATGTCATGAAGACCAAATAAGAGTGTGATATAGTGAGGAGAGAAGTAGATTTGGAGTCAGAGGATCTAGGTTCATATCTTAGTTGTTAATCAACTACTCTTATGACCTTGGGCAAAGGACTTACCTTCTCTACATGTCAGCTTCTTCATCTATAAAATGAGAAGGCTGGTTCATATGATCTCTAAAAAATTTCTTCTAGCTCCAAATCATGATCCTCAAAGTATAAGATGCTTTATAATCATAATACATACAAATATGAGTTGTTCTTATGGCTAGAATGGGAAGGGATTTAGTTTCCTCTATAGCTAGTTGGTGGAATCACAGTAAAGAAAGGACAAGATAACAAAGATGATATTAACATATTAACAAAATGCAGACATTTGTGTACACCCTAACATCCCTTTACAAAATGTGAAAATGTTCTGAATGAATTGGAAGGTGATCTGACCATTGGCCATTATCTGGGTGAAGACTGGCAATACCAAGTGAACTTTTTTTTAAGCTGTTTGCCAAGGCCCAAAGGAAATTTTTACAGTGTGATCCCTTTGTATTTATCAGAAGTTATTAGAGGAGGGAGAGCTTCTTTCCCTCCCCTGCCCTCTGTGGGCTATGGCAATAGATCTCCTCATCTAAAAGGATATGCTGTGTCTTGGAGTTAAAAGGTCCAGAGAGCCAAGCAATTCAAGGAAGGGAATAGAGACACCTTGTTCAAACTCACACAGACACAGAGAAACAACATAGGCCTAATAATAATCTAGGCATAAGACCTCAGTTTGTTTTCTCAGCCTCCTGGCAGATGAGACAAAGAATTAATTTTGGATTTAAGAGAGAAGTAGCCCTTGCAGCTGGGAATTAATCTGCGAAGAGAAGATGGCCCAGAAGACCCCTATGAGTGATTCACTCAGCAGAAATATTATGCCCAAAGTGGGCAGCAACATAAGGACACTATGAGAAGTCCCAAACTGTAAGATTTCTTGGCTACATGTATGCCTCAGTACCATTCTAATGTAAGCTTGCGCCTATTCTTTTCCATAGATGCTCTGTGTATTTGTTGAAGAATATGCCCCAGATTCATTGGGAGAGAATATTGTTTCTACTGTTCTTACTAAGTCATTTTAGTAAATGCTTTTGCTTTGAGCTAATCTATTGGCTGACTATTAGAAATGAACTCAATGGTGAGGACTCATGATCTATAGTTTTAGGAATGCAGACCCATATAATGTCTTTAGACCTTTAAAAGTCCCTTGATGACCCAAACCATACACCTATGATTTCAGAGGGATGGAGCTATAGTTGTTTCTTTCAACTTTTAAGCTCATTAAAGCAAAATACTCAAAGTCTGAAAGTCTTAATATTGAACACCAATCTGCAGGGTGGAGATGTATGGCGTGGAAGGCTGGGAAGACCCACAGTCAGCAGGTTGGTCAGGGCTAGAAGAAAAGAGAAAAAGGTGATAGCTAGGATTAATTAATTAGCTAGGTTCATGGTTGATTCTCATAGGCAGTCAAAGATTCCTGATGGGCAAGTAGTTAGGGGATATGGTATTATGGTACTAAATGGGCCAAAGACAAATTGAGATCCAGAGAAAATGGCATAAGATTAGTTAAAGAAATTTGAAAAAAAAATGAAATGGAAAAGTTTATGAGTTGATCATGCTTGGGATCAGTAGGAGATCTGAGGCAGTATAGGTGCTATGGACCAAGTGCTGAACATGAAGACCTGCCTTCAACCTTTCCTCCATATCCTTACTAGTTGTGTGATCTTGGACAAATTAATTTACTTTTCTCATTTGTAAAATGAAGGTAACAAGAGCAACAAGAGCACCTACCTCATAGGGTTTTTATGAGGATCAAATGATATAACATATGTTAAGGTTTTTTTGGCAAACCTATATAAATGTAAACTATTATTATTATGAGGCAAACAGTGGTGGAAGGGGAAAGGAGAGTTTTGATTATAGGGATGAAAAAAATACTTTGGTTGACTAAAGAGAGCATGAGGGCCCTTCCCTTCCTTGTATCACACATAAATGACCAACGACTGAATTCCAAGCTGCTATGGCTTATGAGTACCTTCAAATAGATTCTTTTATTTGCTTACTGTGCTTAGATTGAGTTATTCAGAAGTGACAACATTTATTTTAGTATAAATCCCTTTGAAACTTAGAATGGCCTTAAACTAATTTCTGACCTCCAACTGGCCAGGAGAGTCTGGGTACAAGATCAGCATGTGAATCTACATTCAGGCCATAAAATATAGCAGGGATAAACAATGAGCAGCTTTGTTACATTTAGCAGTATTTCTAAGGTTAGTTTCTTATTTAATTAAGGCCTTCTGCTTGATCAAAAATGTTATTACAGGAAAATATACTTTTTGGCTCCCTGGTATAAGGGCCAAGACAAGATAGTGAAAACTACTTGCAAAGTTTGAATATTTTAAATTGGCTAATTAATGGTCTGTAATCAAAGCATCTCTCTCTCTCTCTCTCTCTCTCTCTCTCTCTCTCTCTCTCTCTCTCACACACACACACACAAACATATTTACATATAAATTTGTGTACAGTAATACATTTTATTTCTGGACAAAAGCATATTAAAACAAATAGATTGTTCCATTTTTGTTGATTTTTAAATATAATTTTATATAAAAAAGGTTTTCCCATGGTTACATGGTTCATTTTCTTTCCTTCCCCTCTTCCTTCCCCCATCCTGGAGTTGACAAGTAATTCCACTGGGTTATACATGTATTATCACTGGATACCTATTTCCATATTATTCATTTTTGTAATAGAGTTAATCTTTTAAAACCAGAACCCCAAATCATATATACTCATATAACCAAGTGATAAATCATATATTTTCCTCTGGATTTCTACTCCCACCGTTCTTTCTCTAATTGTGGATAGCATTCTTTCTCATAAGGCTCTCAGAACTGTCCTGGGTCCATTTTTTGTTCAAGTGTCTGTTTTGTTTTTGTTTTTGTTTTGGCAGAGAAGAAGGTTGAATGGAAATTGCAGTAAGATACTTTGCATGAAGACAGTCTACATTTATTTATTTATTTCATTTTTATTGTCATGCAAAAAAATTCCCTATTGTCATTGTTGTAAAAGCAAATTCATATATAACCCAAATCTCAAAATAAAACCATAAATATACTGATGTGAAAGACAACCCCAACAGTTCTTTTTCTGGAGGTCAGCCTACATTTAAATAGTCTTATAATTTAAAAAAATCTTTTCCGCCTAATTTATCTCATGTACAACCTTCTGAACTAGGTTAGTCAGTTTTCTCTATTTTACAGAAGAAGGAAATGAGGTTCAGATTTAGTCACTGGCCCAAAGTTATAGAACTGGGTAATGATAGACACAGTATATTGTAGTAGGAAGAGTATTGGATTTGGATCCATAAATCATGGGTTGAAATCCCAGTTCTGCTCACTACCCATGTGAGCTTGGTCAATCACTTTCCTTCTTGGTTCTATATATTCTTTATTTGTAAGTTTTGGAGTTCGGTTAAATGACGTTTAAAGTATCCTAGCTCTAAACCTTTGATCATAAGAATGCCTAATGACTTTGTTGAGTTTTTCAATCAATGTGGTGAGATGATTATGGAGCATGATTAAAGGGCATGGACCCTTGACTGAAAAGCACCTACAATGATGAAAGAAAACAGGCAAGTCTTCTGATCGGTTGTCAGTCACTGAGACTATTCCTAAGATAGATGGATCAATGAATTGGTAGGGCTACTGTCTCATCAGAGAGTCTGCCCCTACCCTATGGTATAGTAGGGTGAGTTGACGCTGGTGCTCAAACTTTTGAGTACACTCTCTTTCTTGGACCTCCAGACTATAATGTGGCAGAGTAGATCTTTTTGGATAGAGAGAGGAGAAGAGAAGAAAGAATTTTTTTCCTTCTCTCCACCAGGAGCAGAGGACGATGACTTGCAGCAAAAAATATATTCAGTGGTAGACACATTCTTGTGTTTGGCTTGAGAGGGGGAATTCAAGGACACTACACTTGAAACACAACTCCTATGTAGAATTTCTCTGTCTAGCTAAAGAAGGGAAATTTCCTGGCCCACCACCAACTCTGGAAACTGCCTTGCATATACCCCCAAATTCAAAAGAACTTAAGTTAGAGAGCTCAAATACTGTCCTGGCCTCTTGTAGGGAGATGATATCCTTAATAATGTGCTCCTTGAAGAAGTAAGAGGATCAACAATGGAATTTTGTCCTTCAGCAATGGGAGCAGGAGGGGTGGAGGAGGCCAAGGAGAAGAGAGGGAAATGCTAAGACCTTGGCACTTCTATCTAGACCTTGGCAACCCTGATATTATTGAGTTCCCCAGACCATACAGATCAATGGGAAGGAGTTTGCTTCTCTAGCATCCTTTCCCTTTTCTGCAAAGTATGTACCTTCCAGCAGGAGAGGTTTAATGGACTATGAATGCTTTATCATGATTCCTGGCATATATTAGATGCTTCATAAATGCCTGTTAATTGATTAATGTTTCTGTTTATACTTATATGTATACATGCTGCCTCTCTTAATAGACTGTAAGCTCCTTGAGGACTGAGGCTGTTTTATTTCTGGGTTTGTACCATTAATTTGTACCATTAGCACAGTACTTGGCTCAGAGTAGTTGCTTAGTAAGTGCCTGTTGATTGATTTTGTACCTTTTTATGGACTCTTATGACTCCATTGTATTTTGGGCTTTTTTTCCCTGTGGGAATGAAATAAAGCCTGCCTGAAACCTATACACTGAGTGTCTAAGTGAGAGTTAGGGGCCCCATTAGTTATATTTGGAAAGAAGAGCTATGTCATAAGTCTATTTAGAGACTTTACTAGAATATTGGGATGGTGTGGGAGAAAATGAGCCAAAAAGAGAAACTGATCCTCTTTGGGTCAGGCCTCCAAGATTGTGTCCTTGGGGACCCTGGACTCCTTGTTACATGTATGATCTTATCCTTTAAGTCAGCTCTTATGGCTTTTAGTAAAATATTGCTAAGTCATTGATATTCTTAATTGCTAAACAAAAGTCAATTAGTTAACCTGTTTTCATCAAATCAAAAAAACTTTATTAAGAGCCAACAATGTCACAAGACCCTGTGCTAGACAAGAGTGCCCTAAAGGGACGGGCTTAATACTGCTTCTCATTATAGTATCAGCTTTCCTGCTTTACTTGGAAAGGGTAGGATTCCCAGACTAGAATGATTTTGTCAACTTCTTTAAGCCACAAATATGTAAGCCCAGGCTTTAAATTGCCATAATTAGCCAGAGAGATGTCCTCTGGCCACTAAACATCTTCAATAACTCTCTGGCACTGGCAAAAGGGAATCCAAGTAGTAGCTGCCACTTTTTGATGGTATTTGCCAGAAAAGGGAAAAATAAACAAACCTCAAAGGCTGCTCCTTGGCTATCCCAGAGCCAGCCCTGGTTTAGAGGTAGTTATTTCTCATTATTGTTGCCTTGATACAGAGAACATGAAACTGGAGGGAGCTGCATGTATTTTTCAAGCATAGAAGAAGAAATCAGAACTGTAACCAGTGTGGGGGCATTTGGAGTTATGGCCCCATTTGGGAATGGCTCATCTTCAGCTAGAATGTACTATCTCTCTCCTTCTTTATTCTTTATTCATATACTTATGAGGTAGAAAGCAAGCAGTGATGTTTCTGGTTGCTTGGGCATTTCCTTGGACTATAAGATGAAAGGATTTAGAACTAGAAGTAACCTGAGATACTAGTCCAATTGCTTTCACTTAAAAATATTTAAAAATATTTTTCCATGGTTACATGATTCATTTTCTCTCCCTCCCCTTTTCCTCCCTCTCCCAGAGCTGACAAGCTGGGTTATACGTTTGTTATCACTGATATCTATTTCCATATTATTCATTTTTGTAATAGAGTAATCCTTTAAAACCAAAATCCTAGATCATATACCCATATAAACAAGTGATTAATCATCTGTTTTTCTTCTTTGTTTCTACTCCCACAGTTCTTTCTCTAGTTGTGGATAGTTCTTTCTCATAAGTACCTCAGGATTGCCCTGGATCATTGCATTGCTACTAGTAGCAAAGTGGATTACATTTGATCGTTCCATGCCTCATTTTTTTTAACAGATGAGAAACTGAGGCTTAGAAAGGTACCATGATTTGCCCAAGGTCATTTATGTAATAAATGATAGGTCTAGGATTCAAGTCTAGGCCTTCTAGCTCTAAACCAATGATTTTTCCACTGCCCTACATCTACAAATAACTTTGCTATGTATGTACCACAAGGATTACTATTTCCATTTAACAGAGGATGAAACAGACTTACAGAAATTAAGTGATCTACATAATGTTACACAAGTAGTAAGTAGCAGAACTAGCATTTGACTCAAGGTCAAATGACTCTAAAAGAATTAGTCTTGCCACCAGCAACCAAGACTTTTTTGCACTACTCTGACTGCTGCCTACCACCTTCTTATGTTGAATTAGCAGAAGAGAGGAAGAGATGAAGAACAACTCCATCTTTCTTCAGCCTTCCAGTTCCAGCTGTAAACCACCATTTTAAAAGTTGTAACAATGAATTAAAATCCTTACTAGTTGATCCTATATAGATTGACAGATCATACATCCAGTAACATTATTGGAAAGATCTCTCCTGCTAATGAAAATCCCAGGCTGTGAGAATTTTTAGGTAGCCCATAACTTTGTCTTTTATCCTATAATATAACATTTCCTGTAACCATGCTGAAAACTCAAGTTGAACTTCTCCCCATATAGTGGTTCTTTTTCACATTTAGAACATTTGCCAAATTCCAGAGGGAAGGAAAATATATAGGATGAAAGATTTAAGAGAGAGAACCTGAAGCTAGGAGAGAGAGCTAGATGAAAGAATCAGGATTCAAAAAAGATCTTTCTAGGAGATGAAATTTAATAGAAATAAATGTAAAATCATCATTTGGGTTCAAAAATCAACTTTGCCAGTACAAAATGATGGAAGTATGTTTAGACTAGGAAGCCATTTATAGACTGTACTGTATGTGTGAAGCAAATATTTAGGGGACCCCTTACTAAGCCCATCTCTGAAAGACTCAACGTAGGAGTCACAGAGTCACATGTAGTGTCTGATGGCCTGACTCTGGGGTCCCCAGCATCTCAGCATCAGTATCAGTATCAGCATTCCTCTGCAGGCATAACTTTGCATGATGTTTCAAAGCCATTGGCTGGGAGGAGCATAGGTTTGAAAAGCCAGCACCAGAAGCTGGTAGAAGAGCTCATTTTCTCTGTCTCTCTCTCTGTCTCTCTCTTTGTCTCTCTCTCTCTCTCTTTCTCTGTCTGTCTCTGTCTGTCACTCCTTTCTCTCTCTGTCTCTCTCCTTTCTCTGTCTCTGTCTCTGTCTCTCTCTATGGACCTGCATTTGAACTAACTCTGTCTCTGGGGCTGCCGACTCTGAAAAGCAATGGCTCAGAGTACTGGCTGCAGTGGAAGATCAGGTTTTTACATTAAATTAGAAATGCTGAAACCCGTTTTTCTCTTACTTTCTCTTTCCCAACAAATGCTTATAAACCTAGTAATAACCCTCCTGATTAATTTCTATTCATATCAGTAGATGGGATTTTAGTTCAGATATCAGTTGAACTAAATGCACTTGTGTTCTCTTCCAACTCTTAGAGTCTTTGAGAGCTGGTTGGGACGTTAGACTATCTAGTCCAGGGGTCCATAAATTTGGAAGCAAAAAATATATATATATATATATATACATATATATACATATATACATATATATACATATATATTATACCTTCATTTTTCCAATATTGGTTTCCTGCCAGTCAATAAATATGTATTAAGCCCTGAGTATACAAAAAGAGACAAAAGACATTCCCTGCCCTAGAGCAGGAGCTTACAATCTAATGGAGGAGCTAACAAACAAACAAACAAAGATGTATATGTAGCAAGTTATTAAGAAAGAGAAGACACCACAACTGAGAGGTTGAAGAAAAACTTCTTGGTGAACAGTGGAGTCTAAATGGGGCCATTAAGCCATATATAAGCATCATTGTAAGATGTGTAGTGGCTTAGTTTTCAAATGTAATATCATCTCCCTCTTACTATATTTTTATTTATTTTGCTAAATATTTCCCAGTTCCATTGTAATCTGTCACACTTGGGTGTTTTGTGGGTTGTGTTTGACACCTCTGCATTGAAGATGAAATTTTAGTTGGGACTTAAATGAAGCCAGGGAAGCGAGTAGGTAGAGGTGAGGAAGGAGAACATTCTAGTCATGGAATAGGAGTGGGGACAATGTAATGATATAGTATTATTTATTTATTTATTTTTAATTTATATTTTGTAAAGATATTTTATTTTATCAATTACAGGTAATAAAAATTTTCCACATAAATTTTCTGAAGTCATATGATTCAAAGTGTCTCTCTCCCACCCTCCCCTCTCCCTTCCTGGAGAGGGTATACAATTTGATCTGAGTTGTACATGTAAATAATATTATTTTATGCATTTAAAAGCATCATTCTGGTTTGGGAGTCAAGATGGCAGAGGAACAGAAGGAAATATGGCCACTGGGGTCAGCTAGGTGGCTAAGTGTATTGAGAGTCAGGCCTAGAATCCAGAGGTCCTGGGTTCAAATTTGGCCTCAAACACTTCCTAGATGGGTGACCCTGGGCAAGTCACTTAACCCCCATTGCCTAGCTCTTACCACTCTTCTGTCTTAGAACCGATATACAATATTGACTCTAACAGAGATAGGGGTTTAAAAAGTGTAGTGATTCCTCTTTTCCATCTTCCCAAAATCCCTACCTCTTTCAAAAGAGAAAACATACCAAATTGAACCCTGATTGGGGATTCTGAGAAAAAGAAAATCACGACAAATCATTTTTCCAGCCCATCTTGGCACAAACAAGAGGTCTGAGAACACTGGGAACACAGTCTGGTCAGGAGTGTGCCACTTAGAAGGTTATAACTAAGGAAAAAAACTGCAGATCAAGGCAAGAAGAGGTCCCAGATGCAGTATGAAGGGGCTGAAATACATGAATGGAGCAGAAACAGATATTACCGGGTGGTTTATTGCTTATTGCCTAGTACCTGAGTCACAGATCCAGGAGAGAATGAAGAGGGGGAACTTGCCTAGGGGAGGTATTCCAGGGTGAAGAACTGTTGTAGAACCCGACTTTATCAAGAAAAGGATAAGAACAGATGAAAAAGAGCTATGTGACTTGCCCCAGAGGGGCAGTGGGGATATAGCTCTGGCTTCCAGCTTACAGAGGAATAACTAGGGCAGGAATCTTGGACCAAAGAAGAATCCATAGTTCTGTCACTCAGAACTAGCAGAACTTTTTGGGAGGTTGACAGTGGCTGAATCTAGCGGCAGTCTACTGAAACAGGTCTATTTCTCACACCCAAACCCAATCCAGCGGGGTGTACATCATATTCTAATTTTGCCCAAGGCAAATGAAAGTTTCATCCCATCTCGAATTGCCTGCATCTATCAAAGTCTGCCTATGCTCCGGTCCAAGACCTTTTCTGGGATTTTGCACAAAGGCCCTTTCTGTCCTCATCTCTGTGCCCCATTCCATTCTCCTGACCAGATTTACATACATGTACATGTATAGATACATAGGGGTCTCCTGCAAGGATCATGCCTCTGGAAGTGGGCAATTGACCACGTCAGCTGGTAGAGAAGCAGCCAGGCAGAGAAAGATTGGCACCACCTGCTTGTCTGGTCCTGCCTGATGCTTCTGTTTTGACCTTTGACAGTGTTTTGGTTCCTGAATCCTGCTTTGGGATTCTTCTATGGCTAATCCTCCAAATTTCAACATTGACTATAGCCTGAAGTGGTGACTGATTCTGCTTTGTCCATCATAAGATCCTCACGCTAAAATAGGATAAATAGGGAAAGCTGGCTGCATAGCTGGGCTAAACTGTATATGTAGTGGAGGATTTGATGTCATAGGTTCTATGGGCAATCTGATTTCCCCACAAGCTCTCAAAACCCATCTTTTTTTATTAAAACCACATGATTTGGTTGAAAGAGGTGGATGAGAAGCCACTGAATCTGTGGCTAAGATCCAGTTTTGCCATAAACCAGTGAGTGTGGAAAGCCTCAGCAAGGAATATTTCATTTTGCCTTTGTATTTGCTGCATTTGGCATAGAGTCTGGCATTTAGTAGGTGCTTAATAAATGCTTACTTATTGCTTGATTGCTTGATTAAAATGAGAGGGTTCATTGCCCATTTAGTCATTCACTGGAAAACCAGAGTCTGTCTGCCATCAAATGAAATCAACTGAGATAATATTTATAAAATGCTTAGCACAGTGCTTGGGATATAGTAGGTGTCTAATAAATGCTTATTCTCATCCTCCCTCCTTCCCTTCCTTCTTTCTTCCTTCCTTCCCTCTCTCTCCCTTCCTTTCTGATTTTTATACCCCTTGTTTCTTTTCTACCTCTTCCTCTTGTGCTAAGAAGAGTAAGCATTACTCAAATCGTTTTTTTTCCTTCTGGAAAGGGGTGACAATCTCACTATAGCTTTAATCACCATTCCCAAGGGGGGTAAAAAACCAACTCCCCTTCCTGGCCTCCCCTTTCTTTTATGTGCTATATCTTCCTTTAGAATGTAAACTCTTTGAGGACATGGATTGTCTTTCTTTTGTCTTTGTATAGTGCTTATCCCAAGTGCTAAATTAGTGCTTTAAGAAAAAAATCATTCTAAGGTTTCCTATAGCTTTAATATTCTATGAAAACATCTTTTTGGGTAGCCAAGTAATTCAGTGGATAGAGAACCAGTCCTAGAGGTGGTCAGTCCTGGCTTTAAATCTGGCCTCAGACACTTCCTAGCTGTGTGACCTTGAGTAAGTCATTTAGCCCCAGTTGCCTGGTCCTTATGAATCTTCTGCCTTAAAACCAATACTTAGTATAAATTCTAAGACAGAAAGTAAGAGTTAAAAAAAAAGGAAAGAAAACATCTTTTAACCTGATTAGTATGAAAATATGTGTAATAATAATAATAATTTGTATAGTATTTTAAGGCTTATAATGCACAGATTCATTACACATATCATACACACATGGGTAGGACACATGAATGCATTCATGTATGCATGTTCCTCCCTTTCTCCCCTCTGCCCTGAGCCCCTTTCTCTGGTAAAGTGAGGGGTTAGCCATTCAGAGAGCCTCCCAGACCCAACCACAGCTGATGCCGCACTCGCCCTGGAATTCCTAATTCCCCATCTGTGGGAGCTGGAGGCTAGCCTCCATTGTGTCATGTTTCACTTGGCTGCAGAAACAAGTTTGGCTCCATCTAGAAATGCCACACCTTTATATTTCTGACTTTTTTCCACAATGTTCTTGGTAGATTAGGTTTGGGGTCCAATTTCTTTTCTTTCTCCTTTATAAATGACACACTTTAGCCTGCAATTTTCAATTTCCTTCTTTTTACTTCCTTCTTCAACACTCTATTCCCTCGAAATTATGTATTATCCAGCCTCTGGAGGCCTCATATTTCTGCTAGGATCCTGGCAGAAAGACCCCACAGTTAAATGACAATTGTGTGAGATAATATAATTTAGCTTCTTGAAAGGTTTTTTTTTTCATCTTTCTGTCCCCAGCATAGTGCTTGGTACATAGTTATTGTTATCATTCTGCCATTTCAGTCATGCTTGACTTTTTGTGGCCCCCATTTGGGGTTTTCGTGGCAAAGATTATTAGAATATCTGTCATTTCCTTCTGTAGCCCATTTTACAAATGAGGAAACTGAGGCAAACAGGGTGAAGTGAGTTGTCCAAGGTCACATAGCTAATAAGTATCTGAGACTGGATTTGAACCAAGGTCTTTTAAATTCCAGGCTGTGCCATCTAGCTGTCCCTAGTACAGAGTAGAAACCTAATAAAAGCTTATTGATTTCATTAATTTCTCCGGGAACTCCATATTTACAAATTTATCCACTTTACATATACATTGGATAGGGGCATCTACATAGCATATTGGAGAGAGCGCTAGGTTTGGAGTCAGAAGGACCTGGGTTCAGATCTAACTGCAGAAACTTCCTACTGGTACATCATTTAACCCCAGTTGCCTACTCCTTACCACTTCTCTGCTTTGGAATTCATATTGAAGTGTTAATTCTAAGACAAAAGGTAAGGTATTTTTTCTTTTTTTAAATGCAATAGATGAAGTCCTTTCAGAAAATGTTGGGCATAAATCACATTTTGGCAAAACGAACCGTGTTATTCCCATTGACTTCCGTCCTCATTCAGTCAGATTTTAATGTTCACTTCTGACTCATCTTTTCTAAGCAAAGTCTCTTAATACCTTCCATTTAACTTGTTCTGATACTATCAAGTAATCAGTATTCTGCAAATGAAAGATTCAGTATATAGGAGAATTCTGCTATTTAAAGGAATCTTTTGGGAATAGAAAATCTCTTTCATGTAACTTTTGTAATTAGGATTTTTCCTAGGTTGGATTTTCTTAAAGCAAGGCTCACCCACATTTTTTTCTAAGTCCTTTGCTCCCATCTTTGTATAAATAATGGCACTGTAGGGAGAGTTTGCTTGGAAGCTTCATTCTGACTCTAATTCCATTAGTTTTTCTGCTTTCTTATTCAAGTCTGCAAAGCACTTATGACTCATCAACCAATCCTATGCGGCCATCTAGAGGATTCATTTCCTTCCTGCAGTTATCCCAGACTCCTGCAGAAAGGAAGCCCTGTTTCCTGAAGGCTCAGAAGATCATAGAATTTATGGACCTTAGATAACATCCAGTCTAGTCCCCCTATTTTCTAGAAGATAAACTGTCATCCATTCCCATGTCTGTTCTCTCCCTTTCAACCATGAAACAACACAAAATGCCAAGGACCAAAAGAAAGAGAGAGAAAAGAGGGAAGGCAAAGGAAAGGCTGTTCTGCTCCTGACCATTTCCTTACTTTCCCTAGGCATCAGCTACCAAGTTCCCCATCCATTTGATGATGGTGACCTGTGTAGACCAGGGGAGGGATGTGATGTCCTTGTTCTGTTCTCAATGATGCCATTGACAGGGCAGGGCAGGGAGCACAGTCTTAAGCATGAGACAGAAAGCTCATTGTTCTGGGAAAATTGAGGCTTTGTTAAACCTATTTTGGAGAGACTCTTTTCCTCTGTTTTGAACTCTGGAGTTGGTTTCATTCATCTGTTCAGAGCTATCCTTAGAGTTTAGAAAATCAGAATAATAAAGCTGGACAAGAGGTGGGCCTTTTGGATGCCATGAATAACCTCATGGCCTTTAGAATGGTGGCACAGTACATGGGCACTGTCCCCCACATGCCATGGCATTTTCCAGCACAGTGGCTAGCTACAATAAAGTTTGCCTGATAAATTGAATCCTCCTTTCATTTAAACACTTAAAGGCCATTGGAGAGTTATTAATTGACCTAATTTCAATATTGTTATGTCTCAAGAAAAAGGAAAGCCTGAGGAAAGGAAGAAAGATGAGGGAACAGCAGTTGGTGGAGCAGTCAGAATGTTTATTAATTAAATAATTGTCATACATGAGTGGGTTTCATGGCACTCCAAAACAATTATAGTAGCATTATCAAAGATTACCAATCACAAACCACTATAACAGATGTAATAATAATGAAAAAGTTTGAAATGTTGTGAGAATTACCAAAATGTGACAAAGAGATAGGACGGGAGCACATGCTATTGGGAAAATGGTGACAACAGACTAGCTCATAACAGTGTTTCTGCAGACTTTCAATTTGTAAAGATTGCAATAAAGCAAAGCAAAAGATATACCTATGCATAGAAAGATACAGGTTACTATAAGGCAGTATGTGCTAAGTCCCAAATGAGGATACAAGCAGTAAAAACTAAAGGAGTTCAAAGGAAAGACAGGTTGCTTGGAGTTGAGAATACTGTGGAAAGTTACTATTAATTTGTACCTTTTTTTTGGTTCCCTAAACAAACTTTTGATTTTAAAGCTAAAATGGTTTGATTTTAGAGTGAAACTACAAACTGGCTTCTCCTTCCAGGAGAATCCAAGATTACTGATGGAGGAAGTCCTCCATTTCATTTTATTGTCTACCTCTTTTGTCTTTGGTGAGATCAGGCAGACTAGAGACAATTCTTCATTTTATCTCCAAACAAAGATTCTCTTAGGTAACGCAGGGATACTAGTCTTCCTGAGTTCAAATCAGGACACTAACTGTTAGACTTTGCGAAAATAATTTAACCCTGTTTGCCTTAGTTTCCTCGTCTGTAGAATAAGCTGGAGAAGGAAATGGCAAATGGCTCTAGTATCTTTGTGAAGAAAACCCCAAATTGGGTCATAAAGAGTTAGACATGACTGAAAAACAACCACACAAACTTATAAAGAAAAAACAGAGCAGGGCCTTCAGAAATTGCTCTTCCCACACCCTTTAAAATGTGTTTGTATGAAATATTAAAAGAGAAAGTTGGGAGGCTTTGAATTCGGGGAGCCTTTGGTAGTTTGTTGGAAAGGCAGACTCTAAACTGATGCTGATATTAAGCAGGGAACCAAAAATAATGTTACCCCTAAGTTTGAGGGAGGCACCTACCTTAAAGGAATGTTACGAGTCCCTTGGGGCCAAGCCCTAGGTACAAGATAACCTGTGTAAAGTGCTTTGTAAATCTTAACACATAGAAATGCCAGTAATTGATTTAGCTTTCGTTCTTACACAGATTCTCGACCTTAATGAAAAAGGAAATTGAGGTTTAAAAAACATAATAAGACAGACTTGTGGGCACAAGTTAGCTGGGATTCTTCATTGTTCCAAATAGTTTGGCTCCTGAAGTAAAACTGTTCTTTTTTGCAGAGGAAAAGTCTCTCTTCCTTCCTTCCTTCCTTCCTTCCTTCCTTCCTTCCTTCCTTCCTTCCTTCCTTCCTTCCTTCCTTCTCTCTCTGTCTCTCTC